>NC_139943.1:27815414-27850414 GCF_963454915.1 Gymnoscopelus microlampas
GGTTCATGGCATGTGTGTGTGTGTGTGTGTGTGTGTGTGTGTGTGTGTGTGTGTGTGTGTGTGTGTGTGTGTGTGTGTGTGTGTGCGTGCGTGCGTGCGTGCGTGCGTGCGTGCGTGCGTGCGTGCGTGCGTGCGTGCGTGCGTGCGTGCGTGCGTGCGTGCGTGTATGTAATGTAAAATATTGTTGAGTGTGTGTGTGTGTGTGTGTGTGTGTGTGTGTGTGAGTGTGTGTTCTGGAGAGGAAGCAGCCAGCAGATAATTGGAGAGGCACACCTGGACACTGGTCACCTCTGAACTCTGCCTCTCTGCCCTTCAAACCAGCATCACTCACTATGTGTGCGCGTTGATGTGCTTGGTGTGTGTGTGTGTGTGTGTGTGTGTGTGTGTGTGTGTGTGTGTGTGTGTGTGTGTGTGTGTGTGTGTGTGTGTGTGTGTGTATACGCATGTGTGTATAGTGTGTGCCTTTAGTGCTCATCCAGTTAATATCTACACTATGGGCCCTATTAGACGATCTATGGTGCAGACAGGCACAAAATGCGTCAGAGGTGTTTACCCTCGCTAAAGGTTGAAGCACTGCACAAAGAGGTTGTATTTAGTCTCTAAATTAGTCAGGGGTGAGAGAGAGAGAGAGAGAGGGTGGGGGGGGGAGAGACAGACAGACAGACATACATGAATTCTTAGGGCAGGAACATTATGTACAGTAACTACAGTAATTCATTTTATCTGCACACACATTGTGATGATAAACAATAGGACGCATTCACTATGTATGTATGTATGTATGTATGTATGTATGTATGTATGTATGTATGTATGTATGTATGTATGTATGTATGTATGTATGTATGTATGTATGTATGTATGTAAGTATGTATGTATGCATGTATGCATGTCTGCATGTATGTATGCATGCACGGGCACTGGGCAAGACCTAGTCGGTTGAGTGTCTAAACGGAAGTACCAGAATTGGGCGGTAAGTACCGCCCAAGGAAATGACGTTGATGCTTTACACATTCTCCGTGAATGAAACGAGTGTTGTGATTGGTCGGAAAATATTGTTTCCCCTGGAAATAGGTACGATGGAAGTCCCGCCCCCTAAAGACTCTCTCTGCTTTAGGTCGTGACCAGACTTTTCTCTTCGCAGATGAGTAAGGCTGGGAATGAGGCTAGTATGTATGTATGTAGTTAGCCTCATAGCATACTTGCCTAGCCTAAGTCATATTTTGACTCATATATGACTTCAAGTCAAGAAAATGACTTAGGCAGATAGTGATTTTTCTTCTTCTACCTATCCATCCATCCATCCATCCATAAGAGGCATGGGGTGAGGTGTCGGAAGCTGTGTGGATTGGGTTGACAGGGGTCTGTATTGCAAAGGCGACACAGCACTCAGGGGTGGTGTTGATTAAGTAATCCCGATTACAAGTTACTACACAATCCTGTTAATGGAGTTGTATTGCATGCACAAGCAGACTAGTGATTTTAGACTGTAGTCCAATATCGAATATGTGCAATAGGAAGGTCTACTGTAGTGTACACCCCATGCTTTACATGTAAGACAGCAACAGCCAAAATGTCACATATTCATTTCATATGCTAATTATATTGTAAAAGTATACACTTTTTAAAATATGTTCTAGCTTGAGACCATACAATGAGAAGCAGGAGCGTAGGCTGCCTGTGGGGTGGATGGTTATATCTTCAGTTCTTTTACAGTATTACAGTCTGTCTTTATCTCCGGCAGGCCAAAAGCAGGCGAAGAAGTCTGAATCCTACGTTCGCCTGTCTGTCTGTCTGTCCATCTGTCCACAGGTAATCTTGAAATCTACTAGAATGATAAGCATCATATTTCTTGCGCTGCCAGTAGGCCAGGAAACTCAATTCCAGAATATCTTTCAAATGGTTTACTATCATATCTTTATTTTTTTTAAATCTCCATCAGGCCTGGCGGAGATATAGCATATCAGTGTAAGTATTAGTATTGGGGTTGTGCCTCCTGGCAGAGATTTGCACTCCACTGAACGGACCTTTCTAGTTATTTTTGCTTTCAAATCCTGCGGCATAACCGCAGTCTTAACCTTATTACCCCGTGGGCTCTAGAGACATGTAATGAAACAGACTCTAAGACCTTTATCCTATCAGCATTATATCACTGCCTCGTTCTAGTACTTTAATAAGCAGGTGTAGCCTTCTGTGTGCGTGTGTGTGTGTGTGTGTGTGTGTGTGTGTGTGTGTGTGTGTGTGTGTGTGTGTGTGTGTGTGTGTGTGTGTGTGTGTGTGTGTGTGTGTGTGAGAGAGAGAGAGAGAGAGAGAGAGAGAGAGAGAGAGAGAGAGAGAGAGAGAGAGAGAGAGAGAGAGAGAGAGAGAGAGAGAGAGAGAGAGAACAAGAGAGCTATTGAGAGAGAGAATTTCTTCCTAACTTCATTGATTTCAGGTCTGATCTATCAGTAGCAATATTGTCTCTCTCTCTCTCTCTTTCACTCCCTCCCTCTCACCCTCTGCTCCTCTCATCTTAAAAAGGATTGAACCCTGATGGTTTGACTATTCCCCTGCATTGAGACAGATTGCTGCTCTGATTTTCTGCCTCTGGAACATGAAAATCAAGCACTACCAATTACACAAGACACACAGTGTCAACCTGTCATCTAATACAATCCAACTGTCAAGGAATCAAAACATATCAAATTCCAAAGAAAACAAAAAGCCTGTTCACTTGGCTATGAGAGACAATTTTCCTCTACAGCAATTGAAATTGAAATCACAATTGCATTATGTTGCATCACCACTTTCTTTGTTTTTCCTTTTTAATTAATTCATTAATCAACCAACCATCCAGTTGACCAATCAGTGTTTGAATAAATCAATTAAAAAGGTTTATTTCCAAGAAGTGTCATATGCATTTTAGTAGACTTACATTTAATGATTTTGTAGTAAAATGTGTGTTGACTGATGACTCTCTCAAATGTAAACAACAACAACAACAACAACAACAACAACAACAACAACAACAACAACAACAACAGCAACAACAACAACAACAACAACAACAACAACAACAACAAAACAGCAGCAGCATCAGCAGCAACAACAACTGTAATCTTTACTTACTGTATGATTAGTGTTTTGAGATTAAGGTCTGTAATAGCTCACACTTCTTACTGAAATTGATGATGAACTGCTGTTGCAACATGCCTTCAGTAAAAACTCTAGTCCCAGTCAACCCTTTCTGCAAGATATATGGTCACCGGCCCATATTGGGAAGTGTCAATTAACTAAAGAAACATGGTGAGTATTTCAAGCCTCATCTTGCATTGTCTTACCAAGTGGATAGATAAACAAACGGATTGTAGATTGGTGTAAATGGAATATCAGTTACTTAAAACCATGCATCAACTGGGTTCTTCCTGCACCTTGGAAACCATCTCCAAGTACAATTCACAATTTAGGCATTTACCAGATGCTCTTATGCAGAGTTACTTACAAAGCGAGTAAGTGGTATGAACCCTAGTCAATAAATGGAAGTGGTCAAGTAAATAGAGTACAAAGAAAGTAATGAAGTGATACAGATAGCAGGTACTCATCAACATACAGGGTGAACATTTGGTGAAAATAGTAGATAGGCTATTTGCTGTACGCTATTTTTGAGAGATTTGGTGTTGAGGAAAAACACAAGTTGACCTAATATAGAGCCCTGGAGGACCCCAGTCAACAACAATATAGGGTTTAAGTGGTCTGATTTTGCTTGGACTGTTGTTTAAATATTAAGTTGTCTAACAACATAAGAATGAAGTTATTAAATGTTTCTGTAGTTATTTCTCAAAGCATAATATAGAGGTTATTATACAATGTAATACATGATGCATTAAATTCAATTGATATAATAATAATAATAATAATAACAATAGAAGTGGTGTACACGGCAGGCAGTTCTAATGGAAAAAACTATGACCCGTGTACGGACTAGTGCCGGTGAACACGGCAGCGATCATCTCCCATAGTTGCTATGGAGCGTGAACACTCGCGACTGCTATTCGTGTACACTGTCTGTGCCAACTACATTTTCTCAATGGGGGGCAGCAGAGAGCCTTAGTCAGTCATTCAATCAATCAATCAATCAATCTATCAATCAATCAATCAATGCCAACAAGTAGAAATGTGCTCTGTGTACACGGCGTGTACACCTCCCACATTATGCTATGGGAAACGCCGTTTCTGATCATGTGACCTCCCGGGACGCTGTTTCTGGGCGGGGTCTCGCCAAATTCGTCCCACGTACCCCCCCCCCGCCCCCCCCGATAGACCCTCTTGAGTCTAGGCTAGCCTCAATCAATCTATCAATCAATCAATCAATGCCAACAAGTAGAAATGTGCTCTGTGTACACGGCGTGTACACCTCCCACATTATGCTATGGGAAACGCCGTTTCTGATCATGTGACCTCCCGGGACGCTGTTTCTGGGCGGGGTCTCGCCAAATTCGTCCCACGTACCCCCACGACAGACCCTCTTGAGTCTAGGCTAGCCTCAATCAATCTATCAATCAATCAATCAATGCCAACAAGTATAAATGTGCTCTGTGTACACAGCGTGTACACCTCCCACATTATGCTATGGGAAACGCCGTTTCTGATCATGTGACCTCCCGGGACGCTGTTTCTGGGCGGGGTCTCGCCAAATTCGTCCCACGTACCCCCCCCCGCCCCCCCCGATAGACCCTCTTGAGTCTAGGCTAGCCTCAATCAATCTATCAATCAATCAATCAATGCCAACAAGTAGAAATGTGCTCTGTGTACACGGCGTGTACACCTCCCCCATTATGCTATGGGAAACGCCGTTTCTGATCATGTGACCTCCCGGGACGCTGTTTCTGGGCGGGGTCTCGCCAAATTCGTCCCCCGCCCCCCCCCCGCCCCCCCCGATAGACCCTCTTGAGTCTAGGCTAGCCTCAATCAATCTATCAATCAATCAATCAATGCCAACAAGTAGAAATGTGCTCTGTGTACACGGCGTGTACACCTCCCACATTATGCTATGGGAAACGCCGTTTCTGATCATGTGACCTCCCGGGACGCTGTTTCTGGGCGGGGTCTCGCCAAATTCGTCCCACGTACCCCCCCGACAGACCCTCTTGAGTCTAGGCTAGCCTCAATCAATCTATCAATCAATCAATCAATGCCAACAAGTAGAAATGTGCTCTGTGTACACGGCGTGTACACCTCCCACATTATGCTATGGGAAACGCCGTTTCTGATCATGTGACCTCCCGGGACGCTGTTTCTGGGCGGGGTCTCGCCAAATTCGTCCCACGTACCCCCCCCCCGCCCCCCCCGATAGACCCTCTTGAGTCTAGGCTAGCCTCAATCAATCTATCAATCAATCAATCAATGCCAACAAGTAGAAATGTGCTCTGTGTACACGGCGTGTACACCTCCCACATTATGCTATGGGAAACGCCGTTTCTGATCATGTGACCTCCCGGGACGCTGTTTCTGGGCGGGGTCTCGCCAAATTCGTCCCACGTACCCCCCCGACAGACCCTCTTGAGTCTAGGCTAGCCTCAATCAATCTATCAATCAATCAATCAATGCCAACAAGTAGAAATGTGCTCTGTGTACACGGCGTGTACACCTCCCACATTATGCTATGGGAAACGCCGTTTCTGATCATGTGACCTCCCGGGACGCTGTTTCTGGGCGGGGTCTCGCCAAATTCGTCCCACGTACCCCCCCCCCGCCCCCCCCGATAGACCCTCTTGAGTCTAGGCTAGCCTCAATCAATCAATCAATCAATCAATCAATGCCAACAAGTAGAAATGTGCTCTGTGTACACGGCGTGTACACCTCCCACATTATGCTATGGGAAACGTTGTTTCTGATCATGTGACCTCCCGGGACGCTGTTTCTGGGCGGGGTCTCGCCAAATTCGTCCCACGTACCCCCCCCCGCCCCCCCCGATAGACCCTCTTGAGTCTAGGCTAGCCTCAATCAATCAATCAATCAATCAATCAATGCCAACAAGTAGAAATGTGCTCTGTGTACACGGCGTGTACACCTCCCACATTATGCTATGGGAAACGTTGTTTCTGATCATGTGACCTCCCGGGACGCTGTTTCTGGGCGGGGTCTCGCCAAATTCGTCCCACGTACCCCCCCCCCGCCCCCCCCGATAGACCCTCTTGAGTCTAGGCTAGCCTCAATCAATCAATCAATCAATCAATCAATGCCAACAAGTAGAAATGTGCTCTGTGTACACGGCGTGTACACCTCCCACATTATGCTATGGGAAACGTTGTTTCTGATCATGTGACCTCCCGGGACGCTGTTTCTGGGCGGGGTCTCGCCAAATTCGTCCCACTTACCCCCCCCCGCCCCCCCCCCCGATAGACCCTCTTGAGTCTAGGCTAGCCTCAATCAATCTATCAATCAATCAATCAATGCCAACAAGTAGAAATGTGCTCTGTGTACACTGCGTGTACACCTCCCACATTATGCTATGGGAAACGCCGTTTCTGATCATGTGACCTCCCGGGACGCTGTTTCTGGTCGGGGTCTCGCCAAATTCGTCCCACGTACCCCCCCGACAGACCCTCTTGAGTCTAGGCTAGCCTCAATCAATCTATCAATCAATCAATCAATGCCAACAAGTAGAAATGTGCTCTGTGTACACGGCGTGTACACCTCCCACATTATGCTATGGGAAACGCCGTTTCTGATCATGTGACCTCCCGGGACGCTGTTTCTGGGCGGGGTCTCGCCAAATTCGTCCCACGTACCCCCCCCCGCCCCCCCCGATAGACCCTCTTGAGTCTAGGCTAGCCTCAATCAATCTATCAATCAATCAATCAATGCCAACAAGTAGAAATGTGCTCTGTGTACACGGCGTGTACACCTCCCACATTATGCTATGGGAAACGCCGTTTCTGATCATGTGACCTCCCGGGACGCTGTTTCTGGGCGGGGTCTCGCCAAATTCGTCCCCCGCCCCCCCCCGATAGACCCTCTTGAGTCTAGGCTAGCCTCAATCAATCTATCAATCAATCAATCAATGCCAACAAGTAGAAATGTGCTCTGTGTACACGGCGTGTACACCTCCCACATTATGCTATGGGAAACGCCGTTTCTGATCATGTGACCTCCCGGGACGCTGTTTCTGGGCGGGGTCTCGCCAAATTCGTCCCACGTACCCCCCCCCCGCCCCCCCCGATAGACCCTCTTGAGTCTAGGCTAGCCTCAATCAATCTATCAATCAATCAATCAATGCCAACAAGTAGAAATGTGCTCTGTGTACACGGCGTGTACACCTCCCACATTATGCTATGGGAAACGCCGTTTCTGATCATGTGACCTCCCGGGACGCTGTTTCTGGGCGGGGTCTCGCCAAATTCGTCCCACGTACCCCCCCGACAGACCCTCTTGAGTCTAGGCTAGCCTCAATCAATCTATCAATCAATCAATCAATGCCAACAAGTAGAAATGTGCTCTGTGTACACGGCGTGTACACCTCCCACATTATGCTATGGGAAACGCCGTTTCTGATCATGTGACCTCCCGGGACGCTGTTTCTGGGCGGGGTCTCGCCAAATTCGTCCCACGTACCCCCCCCCCGCCCCCCCCCGATAGACCCTCTTGAGTCTAGGCTAGCCTCAATCAATCTATCAATCAATCAATCAATGCCAACAAGTAGAAATGTGCTCTGTGTACACGGCGTGTACACCTCCCACATTATGCTATGGGAAACGTTGTTTCTGATCATGTGACCTCCCGGGACGCTGTTTCTGGGCGGGGTCTCGCCAAATTCGTCCCACATACCCCCACCCGCCCCCCCCCCGATAGACCCTCTTGAGTCTAGGCTAGCCTCAATCAATCTATCAATCAATCAATCAATGCCAACAAGTAGAAATGTGCTCTGTGTACACGGCGTGTACACCTCCCACATTATGCTATGGGAAATGCCGTTTCTGATCATGTGACCTCCCGGGACGCTGTTTCTGGGCGGGGTCTCGCCAAATTCGTCCCACGTACCCCCCCCCCGCCCCCCCCGATAGACCCTCTTGAGTCTAGGCTAGCCTCAATCAATCTATCAATCAATCAATCAATGCCAACAAGTAGAAATGTGCTCTGTGTACACGGCGTGTACACCTCCCACATTATGCTCTGGGAAACGTTGTTTCTGATCATGTGACCTCCCGGGACGCTGTTTCTGGGCGGGGTCTCGCCAAATTCGTCCCACGTACCCCCACCCGCCCCCCCCGATAGACCCTCTTGAGTCTAGGCTAGCCTCAATCAATCTATCAATCAATCAATCAATGCCAACAAGTAGAAATGTGCTCTGTGTACACTGCGTGTACACCTCCCACATTATGCTATGGGAAACGTCGTTTCTGATCATGTGACCTCCCGGGACGCTGTTTCTGGGCGGGGTCTCGCCAAATTCGTCCCACGTACCCCCCCCCGCCCCCCCCCGATAGACCCTCTTGAGTCTAGGCTAGCCTCAATCAATCTATCAATCAATCAATCAATGCCAACAAGTAGAAATGTGCTCTGTGTACACTGCGTGTACACCTCCCACATTATGCTATGGGAAACGCCGTTTCTGATCATGTGACCTCCCGGGACGCTGTTTCTGGGCGGGGTCTCGCCAAATTCGTCCCACGTACCCCCCCCCGCCCCCCCCCGATAGACCCTCTTGAGTCTAGGCTAGCCTCAATCAATCTATCAATCAATCAATCAATGCCAACAAGTAGAAATGTGCTCTGTGTACACGGCGTGTACACCTCCCACATTATGCTATGGGAAACGCCGTTTCTGATCATGTGACCTCCCGGGACGCTGTTTCTGGGCGGGGTCTCGCCAAATTCGTCCCACGTACCCCCCCCCGCCCCCCCCGATAGACCCTCTTGAGTCTAGGCTAGCCTCAATCAATCTATCAATCAATCAATCAATGCCAACAAGTAGAAATGTGCTCTGTGTACACGGCGTGTACACCTCCCACATTATGCTATGGGAAACGCCGTTTCTGATCATGTGACCTCCCGGGACGCTGTTTCTGGGCGGGGTCTCGCCAAATTCGTCCCCCGCCCCCCCCCGATAGACCCTCTTGAGTCTAGGCTAGCCTCAATCAATCTATCAATCAATCAATCAATGCCAACAAGTAGAAATGTGCTCTGTGTACACGGCGTGTACACCTCCCACATTATGCTATGGGAAACGCCGTTTCTGATCATGTGACCTCCCGGGACGCTGTTTCTGGGCGGGGTCTCGCCAAATTCGTCCCAAGTACCCCCCCCCCGCCCCCCCCGATAGACCCTCTTGAGTCTAGGCTAGCCTCAATCAATCTATCAATCAATCAATCAATGCCAACAAGTAGAAATGTGCTCTGTGTACACGGCGTGTACACCTCCCACATTATGCTATGGGAAACGCCGTTTCTGATCATGTGACCTCCCGGGACGCTGTTTCTGGGCGGGGTCTCGCCAAATTCGTCCCACGTACCCCCCCGACAGACCCTCTTGAGTCTAGGCTAGCCTCAATCAATCTATCAATCAATCAATCAATGCCAACAAGTAGAAATGTGCTCTGTGTACACGGCGTGTACACCTCCCACATTATGCTATGGGAAACGCCGTTTCTGATCATGTGACCTCCCGGGACGCTGTTTCTGGGCGGGGTCTCGCCAAATTCGTCCCACGTACCCCCCCGACAGACCCTCTTGAGTCTAGGCTAGCCTCAATCAATCTATCAATCAATCAATCAATGCCAACAAGTAGAAATGTGCTCTGTGTACACGGCGTGTACACCTCCCACATTATGCTATGGGAAACGCCGTTTCTGATCATGTGACCTCCCGGGACGCTGTTTCTGGGCGGGGTCTCGCCAAATTCGTCCCACGTACCCCCCCCCCCGCCCCCCCCGATAGACCCTCTTGAGTCTAGGCTAGCCTCAATCAATCTATCAATCAATCAATCAATGCCAACAAGTAGAAATGTGCTCTGTGTACACGGCGTGTACACCTCCCACATTATGCTATGGGAAACGTTGTTTCTGATCATGTGACCTCCCGGGACGCTGTTTCTGGGCGGGGTCTCGCCAAATTCGTCCCACGTACCCCCACCCGCCCCCCCCCGATAGACCCTCTTGAGTCTAGGCTAGCCTCAATCAATCTATCAATCAATCAATCAATGCCAACAAGTAGAAATGTGCTCTGTGTACACGGCGTGTACACCTCCCACATTATGCTATGGGAAATGCCGTTTCTGATCATGTGACCTCCCGGGACGCTGTTTCTGGGCGGGGTCTCGCCAAATTCGTCCCACGTACCCCCCCCCCGCCCCCCCCGATAGACCCTCTTGAGTCTAGGCTAGCCTCAATCAATCTATCAATCAATCAATCAATGCCAACAAGTAGAAATGTGCTCTGTGTACACGGCGTGTACACCTCCCACATTATGCTCTGGGAAACGTTGTTTCTGATCATGTGACCTCCCGGGACGCTGTTTCTGGGCGGGGTCTCGCCAAATTCGTCCCACGTACCCCCACCCGCCCCCCACGATAGACCCTCTTGAGTCTAGGCTAGCCTCAATCAATCTATCAATCAATCAATCAATGCCAACAAGTAGAAATGTGCTCTGTGTACACTGCGTGTACACCTCCCACATTATGCTATGGGAAACGCCGTTTCTGATCATGTGACCTCCCGGGACGCTGTTTCTGGGCGGGGTCTCGCCAAATTCGTCCCACGTACCCCCCCCCGCCCCCCCCCGATAGACCCTCTTGAGTCTAGGCTAGCCTCAATCAATCTATCAATCAATCAATCAATGCCAACAAGTAGAAATGTGCTCTGTGTACACTGCGTGTACACCTCCCACATTATGCTATGGGAAACGCCGTTTCTGATCATGTGACCTCCCGGGACGCTGTTTCTGGGCGGGGTCTCGCCAAATTCGTCCCACGTACCCCCCCCCGCCCCCCCCCCGATAGACCCTCTTGAGTCTAGGCTAGCCTCAATCAATCTATCAATCAATCAATCAATGCCAACAAGTAGAAATGTGCTCTGTGTACACGGCGTGTACACCTCCCACATTATGCTATGGGAAACGCCGTTTCTGATCATGTGACCTCCCGGGACGCTGTTTCTGGGCGGGGTCTCGCCAAATTCGTCCCACGTACCCCCCCCCGCCCCCCCCGATAGACCCTCTTGAGTCTAGGCTAGCCTCAATCAATCTATCAATCAATCAATCAATGCCAACAAGTAGAAATGTGCTCTGTGTACACGGCGTGTACACCTCCCACATTATGCTATGGGAAACGCCGTTTCTGATCATGTGACCTCCCGGGACGCTGTTTCTGGGCGGGGTCTCGCCAAATTC
This sequence comes from Gymnoscopelus microlampas, assembly GCF_963454915.1. Taxonomy (NCBI): domain Eukaryota; kingdom Metazoa; phylum Chordata; class Actinopteri; order Myctophiformes; family Myctophidae; genus Gymnoscopelus; species Gymnoscopelus microlampas. Next base: position 27,826,777 of record NC_139943.1, read on the forward strand.
GTCCCACGTACCCCCCCCCCCGCCCCCCCCCCCCCGATAGACCCTCTTGAGTCTAGGCTAGCCTCAATCAATCTATCAATCAATCAATCAATGCCAACAAGTAGAAATGTGCTCTGTGTACACGGCATGTACACCTCCCACATTATGCTATGGGAAACGCCGTTTCTGATCATGTGACCTCCCGGGACGCTGTTTCTGGGCGGGGTCTCGCCAAATTCGTCCCACGTACCCCCCCGACAGACCCTCTTGAGTCTAGGCTAGCCTCAATCAATCTATCAATCAATCAATCAATGCCAACAAGTAGAAATGTGCTCTGTGTACACGGCGTGTACACCTCCCACATTATGCTATGGGAAACGCCGTTTCTGATCATGTGACCTCCCGGGACGCTGTTTCTGCGCGGGGTCTCGCCAAATTCGTCCCACGTACCCCCCCCCCGCCCCCCCCGATAGACCCTCTTGAGTCTAGGCTAGCCTCAATCAATCTATCAATCAATCAATCAATGCCAACAAGTAGAAATGTGCTCTGTGTACACGGCGTGTACACCTCCCACATTATGCTATGGGAAACGCCGTTTCTGATCATGTGACCTCCCGGGACGCTGTTTCTGGGCGGGGTCTCGCCAAATTCGTCCTACGTACCCCCCCCCCCGCCCCCCCCCCCCGATAGACCCTCTTGAGTCTAGGCTAGCCTCAATCAATCTATCAATCAATCAATCAATGCCAACAAGTAGAAATGTGCTATAACATATACGTATATGTATATGTATATGTACATGTGACACTGATAAAATTCAAAGGTCAGCAAAAAGACTGCAAAGGTCAACCCTGGTTATGTCGAATGGTGGGTTACATCAATAATCTACAACTTTTCAATAAGAAGTTATAGATTTTTGAAATAGTTCAAAGTTAAGCTTTTCTCACATTTTTCAATTTTTTTTATTTTAATTAAAAAACACGTTTTCAGACTCAGAAGAGGACGCTGAATCGAATGGGCTAGGTCTCGATTTTTTCTGACCCTTAGAAAGTGGTTTAAACAAGCAATAACATTTAGTAAACTTGAAGCTTTTTTCACAAACATATTATTATTTTATTTTGACCCTTCCACCCTCTTATTTATATGATATTGAGTCGAATGGTAGGTTACATCAATAGTCTAGAATTGTTTAATAAGAAGTTATAGATTTTTGAAATAGTTCAAAGTTTAGCTTTTCTCACATTTTTAAAAAATATTTTATTTTTAAATTAAAAAACATCTTTTCAGACTCAAAAAAAGACGCTGAATTGAATGGGATAGGTCTCGATTTTCTAGGACCTTCGGAAATACAAACGGTCACCAAAAAGATTGGACGTTGACTTTTGTATAAAAAACGGATTTTGTTGAGCACAAAATCTGTAACTAATCACTCCAGATATTTTTTTTAAATCCGAAACTTCTCTCAATCCATATTGAGAGTAAGCCGGATTTTTTGGCACCGGCCCTGATTTTTTCTGACACTGATAAAGCTCAAAGTTCAGCGAAAAGACTGCAAAGGTCAACCCTCGTTACATTTTTAGAAATTGTATTTTTCTTCGAGACTCTGGCTTTAGACTAATGTGATGGCGCTGATTCCAAATATGCAAGTTTCTTTTTTCTCGGACAACAGGAAGTGCCTCAAAAGGCCACATCCTGGTTGGTTTTAGGGTGTTCCAAGCCTGTGATTTCTCCGATATATTTTTTTTCCAAATCTACACGTAAAGTAATGCTAAAATTTGAAATAATCAAACCCTAATATCAAATCATGATTTAATTATCCCTTAATTGGCTATGGTTACGGCTTTGCTATCTCGCTCAATATCTCAAATACGATAAGGACTTAGGGTCCACTTTTTGGATATGTTGTAGAGCTGGCTGAGACGCACATTTGGATGTCTTGTTTGTCCCGTTACGACACATTTCTATTTCTGACTTTGTCCTTTGATATGGTCTTAAGATATAAGACTCTATGTGCCTTCTGAAAGTGTAGGAGGTCAACTTAGGAGTGTCGTACCGGGACAAACAAGACATCCACGCGTGCGCCTTGGCGAGCTGTACAACATATCCGAAAGGTGGATTCTAAAAATGCATCAATTTCGAGATATATCGTTTTATTGCGCGTAATAACTTGACATTTGACCCTAGCCAATTAAGGAGAATGGTAAGGCCGTGTGCGAGGAGAGTTATATGGGCGCGTTCGGGGCGAGGCGCTGACCCAGAAACAGGTGTCCAATTTTGTTTTTACTCCTTTCAAACAGTTTTTCACTATTATCTCGGCCCCTAGGCTCTATGAGGCTATAAAAGACAGTACGTTACTGTGGCTCATGCAAAACTATGGCTCGTGAACACACAAGCTATGGCCGGTGTACACAGTGGTTACTCCCTATGGTCTGAGTATCTACAGGGCTGACAAGGGACTAGTAAAGTCTAATAGAGAGTATTAGAGTCTGCTAAAGCCTAGTACACTCTAGTCTAGCCTAGTCCAGCCTGTTCCATGCTAGTATGACCTATACCACCCTCCCCATGTCTGTTCTCCCAACAGGCTAACTTTACTAGTCTCGGGTGCACTGTACTGTACTGTACTGTACTGTACTGTACTGTACTGTACTGTACTGTACTGTACTGTATAGACTCTACTGGTCTCTAATAGGCTGTTTTAAGCTCTAGTAGGCTTTGCTAGGCTTTGCTGGGCTCTATGAGGGTATAAAAGATAGTACTTTACTGTGGCTCATGCAAAACTATGGCTCGTGAACACACAAGCTATGGCCCGTGTACACAGTGGTTACTCCCTATGGTCTGAGTATCTACAGGGCTGACAAGGGACTTGTAAAGTCTAATAGAGAGTATTAGAGTCTGCTAAAGCCTAGTACACTCTAGTCTAGCCTAGTCCAGCCTGTTCCATGCTAGTATGACCTATACCACCCTCCCCATGTCTGTTCTCCCAACAGGCTAACTTTACTAGTCTCGGGTGCACTGTACTGTACTGTACTGTACTGTACTGTACTGTACTGTACTGTACTGTACTGTACTGTACTGTACTGTACTGTACTGTACTGTACTGTACTAGACTCTACTGGTCTCTAATAGGCTGTTTTAAGCTCTAGTAGGCTTTGCTGGGCTCTATGAGGCTATAAAAGACAGTACTTCACTGTGGCTCATGCAAAACTATGGCTCGTGAACACACAAGCTATGGCCCGTGTACACAGTGGTTACTCCCTATGGTCTGAGTATCTACAGGGCTGACAAGGGACTTGTAAAGTCTAATAGAGAGTATTAGAGTCTGCTAAAGCCTGGTACACTCTAGTCTAGCCTAGTCCAGCCTGTTCCATGCTAGTATGACCTATACCACCCTCCCCATGTCTGTTCTCCCAACAGGCTGGACTTTACTAGTCTCGGGTGCACTGTACTGTACTGTACTGTACTGTACTGTACTGTACTGTACTGTACTGTACTCTACTAGACTCTACTGGTCTCTAATAGGCTGTTTTAAGCTCTAGTAGGCTTTGCTAGGCTTTGCTGGGCTCTATGAGGCTATAAAAGACAGTACTTTACTGTGGCTCATGCAAAACTATGGCTTGTGAACACACAAGCTATGGCCCGTGTACACAGTGGTTACTCCCTATGGTCTGAGTATCTACAGGGCTGACAAGGGACTTGTAAAGTCTAATAGAGAGTATTAGAGTCTGCTAAAGCCTAGTACACTCTAGTCTAGCCTAGTCCAGCCTGTTCCATGCTAGTATGACCTATACCACCCTCCCCATGTCTGTTCTCCCAACAGGCTAACTTTACTAGTCTCGGGTGCACTGTACTGTACTGTACTGTACTGTACTAGACTCTACTGGTCTCTAATAGGCTGTTTTAAGCTCTAGTAGGCTTTGCTGGGCTCTATGAGGCTATATAAGACAGTACTTTACTGTGGCTCATGCAAAACTATGGCTCGTGAACACACAAGCTATGGCCCGTGTACACAGTGGTTACTCCCTATGGTCTGAGTATCTACAGGGCTGACAAGGGACTAGTAAAGTCTAATAGAGAGTATTAGAGTCTCTAGTCTAGCCTAGTCCAGCCTGTTCCATGCTAGTATGACCTATACCACCCTCCCCATGTCTGTTCTCCCAACAGGCTGGACTATACTAGTCTTGGGTGCACTGTACAGAACACAGAGAAAAAAAAAACCTAAAACAGTAACTTCCGGGTGGTTTAACCACTTTCCCAAGGTTTTAGAAGGTCAAGATTGCCGTCATTCGATCCGGCGTCATCTAAATGGGGGGGGGGGGGGCAAGACTGCCATCATTCGATCCAGCGTCTTCAAAACGGGGGGGGGGGGGGGGGGGGGGGGGTAATATATATTAGGTCACTTAAAAAATAAAAAAAAATATGCCCACCCCTGGAACAGGTAGTGAAATAAACCTAACTATTATCCCCCAACAGGGATTCAAACACCCCTAACCCTAACCCTAACCCTACAGCATTTTCTAACGCTGGTCTCTCATCAGAAGTTGGAAAAAAACAAAACAATCAAGCCCCCTTTGATGTCTGTGTCACATGTGCACGTGCCTGCAACAGATCAGAGGGTGGCAATTATAAGACACAGGTGTGTTAAAATGATGCAATCAAGGCTTTGACCAGCAGTGCAGACAGAGCTGTTGAAGGGTGAAGATCTTGAAGAGAAGCACAACTTAGAGTCTAGTACAGTACAGTACAGTACAGTACAGTACAGTACAGTGCACCCGCGACTAGTAAAGTTAGCCTGTTGGGAGAACAGACATGGGGAGGGTGGTATAGGTCATACTAGCATGGAACAGGCTGGACTAGGCTAGACTAGAGTGCACTAGGCTTTAGCAGACTCTAATACTCTCTATTAGACTTTACTAGTCCCTTGTCAGGCCTGTAGATACTCAGACCATAGGGAGTAACCACTGTGTACACGGGCCATAGCTTGTGTGTTCACGAGCCATAGTTTTGCATGAGCCACAGTAAAGTACTGTCTTTTATAGCCTCATAGAGCCCAGCAAAGCCTACTAGAGCTTAAAACAGCCTATTAGAGACCAGTAGAGTCTAGTACAGTACAGTACAGTACAGTACAGTACAGTACAGTGCACCCGAGACTAGTAAAGTTAGCCTGTTGTGAGAACAGACATGGGGAGGGTGGTATAGGTCATACTAGCATGGAACAGGCTGGACTAGGCTAGACTAGAGTGCACTAGGCTTTAGCAGACTCTAATACTCTCTATTAGACTTTACTAGTCCCTTGTCAGCCCATAGATACTCAGACCATAGGGAGTAACCACTGTGTACACGGGCCATAGCTTGTGTGTTCACGAGCCATAGTTTTGCATGAGCCACAGTAAAGTACTGTCTTTTATACCCTCATAGAGCCCAGCAAAGCCTAGCAAAGCCTACTAGAGCTTAAAACAGCCTATTAGAGACCAGTAGAGTCTAGTAGAGTACAGTACAGTACAGTACAGTACAGTACAGTGCACCCGAGACTAGTAAAGTCCAGCCTGTTGGGAGAACAGACATGGGGAGGGTGGTATAGGTCATACTAGCATGGAACAGGCTGGACTAGGCTAGACTAGAGTGCACTAGGCTTTAGCAGACTCTAATACTCTCTATTAGACTTTACTAGTCCCTTGTCAGCCCTATAGATACTCAGACCATAGTGAGTAACCACTGTGTACACGGGCCATAGCTTGTGTGTTCACGAGCCATAGTTTTGCATGAGCCACAGTAAAGTACTGTCTTTTATAGCCTCATAGAGCCCAGCAAAGCCTACTAGAGCTTAAAACAGCCTATTAGAGACCAGTAGAGTCTAGTACAGTACAGTACAGTACAGTACAGTACAGTACAGTACAGTACAGTACAGTACAGTACAGTACAGTGCACCCGAGACTAGTAAAGTTAGCCTGTTGGGAGAACAGACATGGGGAGGGTGGTATAGGTCATACTAGCATGGAACAGGCTGGACTAGGCTAGACTAGAGTGCACTAGGCTTTAGCAGACTCTAATACTCTCTATTAGACTTTACTAGTCCCTTGTCAGCCCTATAGATACTCAGACCATAGTGAGTAACCACTGTGTACACGGGCCATAGCTTGTGTGTTCACGAGCCATAGTTTTGCATGAGCCACAGTAAAGTACTGTCTTTTATAGCCTCATAGAGCCCAGCAAAGCCTACTAGAGCTTAAAACAGCCTATTAGAGACCAGTAGAGTCTAGTACAGTACAGTACAGTACAGTACAGTACAGTACAGTACAGTACAGTACAGTACAGTACAGTACAGTACAGTACAGTACAGTACAGTACAGTGCACCCGAGACTAGTAAAGTTAGCCTGTTGGGAGAACAGACATGGGGAGGGTGGTATAGGTCATACTAGCATGGAACAGGCTGGACTAGGCTAGACTAGAGTGCACTAGGCTTTAGCAGACTCTAATACTCTCTATTAGACTTTACTAGTCCCTTGTCAGCCCTGTAGATACTCAGACCATAGGGAGTAACCACTGTGTACACGGGCCATAGCTTGTGTGTTCACGAGCCATAGTTTTGCATGAGCCAAAGTAAAGTACTGTCTTTTATACCCTCATAGAGCCCAGCAAAGCCTAGCAAAGCCTACTAGAGCTTAAAACAGCCTATTAGAGACCAGTAGAGTCTAGTAGAGTACAGTACAGTACAGTACAGTGCACCCGAGACTAGTAAAGTCCAGCCTGTTGGGAGAACAGACATGGGGAGGGTGGTATAGGTCATACTAGCATGGAAGAGGCTGGACTAGGCTAGACTAGAGTGCACTAGGCTTTAGCAGACTCTAATACTCTCTATTAGACTTTACTAGTCCCTTGTCAGCCCTGTAGATACTCAGACCATAGGGAGTAACCACTGTGTACACGGGCCATAGCTTGTGTGTTCACGAGCCATAGTTTTGCATGAGCCACAGTAAAGTACTGTCTTTTATACCCTCATAGAGCCCAGCAAAGCCTAGCAAAGCCTACTAGAGCTTAAAACAGCCTATTAGAGACCAGTAGAGTCTAGTACAGTACAGTACAGTACAGTACAGTACAGTACAGTACAGTGCACCCGAGACTAGTAAAGTCCAGCCTGTTGGGAGAACAGACATGGGGAGGGTGGTATAGGTCATACTAGCATGGAACAGGCTGGACTAGGCTAGACTAGAGTGCACTAGGCTTTAGCAGACTCTAATACTCTCTATTAGACTTTACTAGTCCCTTGTCAGCCCTGTAGATACTCAGACCATAGGGAGTAACCACTGTGTACACGGGCCATAGCTTGTGTGTTCACGAGCCATAGTTTTGCATGAGCCACAGTAAAGTACTGTCTTTTATACCCTCATAGAGCCCAGCAAAGCCTAGCAAAGCCTACTAGAGCTTAAAACAGCCTATTAGAGACCAGTAGAGTCTAGTAGAGTACAGTACAGTACAGTACAGTACAGTGCACCCGAGACTAGTAAAGTCCAGCCTGTTGGGAGAACAGACATGGGGAGGGTGGTATAGGTCATACTAGCATGGAACAGGCTGGACTAGGCTAGACTAGAGTGCACTAGGCTTTAGCAGACTCTAATACTCTCTATTAGACTTTACTAGTCCCTTGTCAGCCCTATAGATACTCAGACCATAATGAGTAACCACTGTGTACACGGGCCATAGCTTGTGTGTTCACGAGCCATAGTTTTGCATGAGCCACAGTAAAGTACTATCTTTTATACCCTCATAGAGCCCAGCAAAGCCTAGCAAAGCCTACTAGAGCTTAAAACAGCCTATTAGAGACCAGTAGAGTCTAGTACAGTACAGTACAGTACAGTACAGTACAGTGCACCCGAGACTAGTAAAGTCCAGCCTGTTGGGAGAACAGACATGGGGAGGGTGGTATAGGTCATACTAGCATGGAACAGGCTGGACTAGGCTAGACTAGAGTGCACTAGGCTTTAGCAGACTCTAATACTCTCTATTAGACTTTACTAGTCCCTTGTCAGCCCTATAGATACTCAGACCATAGGGAGTAACCACTGTGTACACGGGCCATAGCTTGTGTGTTCACAAGCCATAGTTTTGCATGAGCCACAGTAAAGTACTGTCTTTTATACCCTCATAGAGCCCAGCAAAGCCTAGCAAAGCCTGCTAGAGCTTAAAACAGCCTATTAGAGACCAGTAGAGTCTAGTACAGTACAGTACAGTACAGTACAGTACAGTACAGTACAGTACAGTACAGTACAGTAAAGTACAGTGCACCCAAAATGGTAAATGGTGCATTTATATAGCGCTTCTATCCGAAGCGCTTTACATTGATTGTGCCATTAACCCATTCACACACACATTCATACACCGATGGCGGAGGAAACCATGCAAGGCACCAACCTGCTCATCGGGAGCAATTAGGGGTTCAGCGTCTTGCTCAAGGACACTTCGACACTAACTCTAGGGGAGCGCCCCAGCCCGGGATCGAACTGGGAACCTTGCGGTTTTCCAGTTCACACTACCCGGCCACTCTACCCCTGAGCCACTGCCGCCCAAGACTAGTATAGTCCAGCCTGTTGTGAGAACAGACATGGGGAGGGTGGTATAGGTCATACTAGTATGGAACAGGCTGGACTAGGCTAGACTAGAGTGCACTAGGCTTTAGCAGACTCTAATACTCAGACCATAGGGAGTAACCACTGTGTACACGGGCCATAGCTTGTGTGTTCACAAGCCATAGTTTTGCATGAGCCACAGTAAAGTACTGTCTTTTATACCCTCATAGAGCCCAGCAAAGCCTAGCAAAGCCTACTAGAGATTAAAACAGCCTATTAGAGACCAGTAGAGTCTAGTACAGTACAGTACAGTACAGTACAGTACAGTACAGTGCACCCGAGACTAGTAAAGTCCAGCCTGTTGGGAGAACAGACATGGGGAGGGTGGTATAGGTCATACTAGCATGGAACAGGCTGGACTAGGCTAGACTAGAGTGCACTAGGCTTTAGCAGACTCTAATACTCTCTATTAGACTTTACTAGTCCCTTGTCAGCCCTATAGATACTCAGACCATAGGGAGTAACCACTGTGTGCACGGGCCATAGCTTGTGTGTTCACGAGCCATAGTTTTGCATGAGCCACAGTAAAGTACTGTCTTTTATACCCTCATAGAGCCCAGCAAAGCCTAGCAAAGCCTACTAGAGCTTAAAACAGCCTATTAGAGACCAGTAGAGTCTAGTACAGTACAGTACAGTACAGTACAGTACAGTACAGTACAGTACAGTGCACCCGAGACTAGTAAAGTCCAGCCTGTTGGGAGAACAGACATGGGGAGGGTGGTATAGGTCATACTAGCATGGAACAGGCTGGACTAGGCTAGACTAGAGTGCACTAGGCTTTAGCAGACTCTAATACTCTCTATTAGACTTTACTAGTCCCTTGTCAGCCCTATAGATACTCAGACCATAGGGAGTAACCACTGTGTACACGGGCCATAGCTTGTGTGTTCACGAGCCATAGTTTTGCAAGAGCCACACAGTAAAGTACTATCTTTTATACCCTCATAGAGCCCAGCAAAGCCTAGCAAAGCCTACTAGAGCTTAAAACAGCCTATTAGAGACCAGTAGAGTCTAGTACAGTACAGTACAGTACAGTACAGTACAGTACAGAACAGTACAGTGCACCCGAGACTAGTAAAGTCCAGCCTGTTGGGAGAACAGACATGGGGAGGGTGGTATAGGTCATACTAGCATGGAACAGGCTGGACTAGGCTAGACTAGAGTGCACTAGGCTTTAGCAGACTCTAATACTCTCTATTAGACTTTACTAGTCCCTTGTCAGCCCTGTAGATACTCAGACCATAGGGAGTAACCACTGTGTACACGAGCCATAGCTTGTGTTCACGAGCCATAGTTTTGCATGAGCCACAGTAAAGTACTGTCTTTTATAGCCTCATAGAGCCCAGCAAAGCTTAGCAAAGCCTACTAGAGCTTAAAACAGCCTATTAGAGACCAGTAGAGTCTAGTACAGTACAGTACAGTACAGTACAGTACAGTACAGTACAGTACAGTACAGTGCACCCAAGACTAGTATAGTCCAGCCTGTTGGGAGAACAGACATGGGGAGGGTGGTGTAGGTCATACTAGCATGGAACAGGCTGGACTAGGCGGGAATTGGCGATAAACAGCGTCCCAGGAGGTCACACGATGGTAAACGCCATTTACCATAGCATAGTATGGGAGGTGTACACAATGTACACAGCCCATAGTTCTAATAGTAGGCTGTTTCCCATAGTATAGTGTGGGAGGTGTACACTGTTCACTTCTAATAGTTGTGGCTCATAGCCTGGCACCCTGTGGAATTATGATTGAACTGCAAGATAGGACCCTAAAATGTAAACAAAGGGAAAAACATCCGTGTGGGTAATCCGTAAAACCGATGGTCGAACAAGTGGTGTTCACGCGCAGAGGGGGGCCCACAGGACATTTAGAGTCCGCCCCCTGAATTTTCACGGCCCCACAGGCCGCACAGTGGGGCCTGGAAATTTGGACTGTTCACCGGCCATAGCCGCTATGGATGGTGAACACAAAAACCTATAAATGTAATAATAATAATAATAATAATAATAATAATAATAATAATAATACATTTTATTTATAACGCACTTTACATTCTCACAAATCTCAGAGTGCTACAGATTAAAAGCCAGGCATAAAAACATCATAGGCAACACAACAATTACAAGAGACCCAACTAGGCTAAACTAAAGGGCCATAATTAGAAATTGAAATTCTGAAAATTCTGCACATATTTTACAATATCTGGTTTACTGCTTTGTCAAATGAAAATTGACAAGACAAAAGAATGAAGGGAGGTATTCTAACATTGCTTTTCCAATTTGTCTCTGTCAGCGAAGCACATTTTCATGCAAATGATTTCAGTTAGCAAAGAAAAGGGTGGTGATAAAATGTGTTAAATGGCATCTTTCACTTGAGATGTGGCATATTATTTTAGCATCAGAAATTGGGACATAACCAAACAACTTATGCCCTTAAAAGGAAGTACAAAAAAGAATCATAGGAGGACCTCAGTACAATGCTCCAAAAACAATTACTTAAACAGAAAGCGCTGAGATGGATGTCATTATCAATCAACACTGTTGTTTTGTTTGTAAACATGTCTTTGCAAATGAGAGGCACCATTTAAGAGTAATAATCATTAATTATCATTATCTAGTACTGACACTTTCTTTGTAGAAAAAGTACAATAACAACAAAGTTGATATGTAAATCTTTCTTTGTGCCTCCTAATTGTTTTCATTAACTTGAAAGAGCCCAAATTGCCGTCTATGGGATTTAAATCAAGAACAAACTGAGCATGAAGTCTCCGCTATTCAGTTATGTGTGTTTATGTGTTGGTACATCATTACTAAGCTGACGGGTCATGGATGTTAGGCTGCTATGAGGCCTTGTGATGATTGGTGCACTGATTGGCAGGTCGTTAACACTAACGAGCGACAATCACTTTGTTAATCACCTGAGGGCAGAGGAAATGTCTAATCAAAACAGAAGGGGAGGAGCCTGGGAAAAGGTACAAACGAGTTTTTAATGAGGCTGTGGACTTAACTGTGTGTGTGTGTGTGAGAGAGAGAGAGAGAGAGAGAGAGAGAGAGAGAGAGAGAGAGAGAGAGAGATAGCAAAAAAATCACACCTGATATTTCCAGTGTTCGATTCCATTGCCATCATCCCTCCCTCTCTTCCTCTGTGCCTCCATCTGCCTGCTTTTCATCCCCTTTGTTTTTTCCCTTTCTCTCTCACTCCCCTCTCCCCCTCCAACACCTGTCTCTTTCTCTCCCTCCTTGTATCTGTGTCTCTGTATCCTCATGGTGTGTGAAGAACAAAGAAGGATGGCATCCATCGGGCGATGAGAGGGCTATGGAGGGTCAGCCTATTATTGGGCGTGATATTTCCATCGCCGGCGTAAATGTCTAGTGTCAACCAATTTATCGCCCGGCAACCGAGGAACGGCGTGTGAGAGAGGCTGAGCGACACAGACCGGATGATACAAAGGAAGACGGGAGAGAGAGAAAGATGAAAGATGAAAGAGAGAGAGAGAGAGAGAGAGAGAGAGAGAGAGAGAGAGAGAGAGAGAGAGAGAGAGAAGAGAGATTTTCTGCAGGATGGAGGGGATGGAAACAAAAGGGATTTTTTTTCTCCTCACCGCTAAATGAGGATGTCCCCCTGCAATGACAGCCCCTCTGTGAGACGATCATTGAGGGTTTTTTCATTGCGCATACACAGAATACAGTATTGGTCTATTACTTTCACTTTAGAAAAAAACAATTTCAACAAGAAGCAACGGGAAAAAAGAGAGAGGCAACTCAGTCACCTTCTGCCAATGATAAATATAGGTATCTATAAGTATATCATTATTGAGGACAGGATAGGACACTTTTTCTCAGCCCTCAAAGGCCCCCCTTTTCCACACACATTCAAAAGTGCACGTGACGTGGCAGTTGCATGTGCACAGTTCAACACTTCAGCAGCTGGTCAGCATACAGTAGCACCAGAGGTCCCAAACTAGACCTGCATGTACTGAAGTGAAACCCCTCTGTGTATGTACACTGTATACACACAGTTAAATCCTCAGTGTTAATTTGACTACAAAGAATTTACCCATAAAGAGTGTCCATGGAAGGTCGTTTCACTGTGATCATTACCATCTGGACACTGCAAAGGCTAATTAATTCATACTTTGTCAAATGACAACAAAAACACATTGACACCTGAAAAAGTGTCAATGTGAGCAAATTAGCCTTGACTGTTAAATTAAACTGAACTGATATTAGTGTATGCTTGTGGTTTTCATATTTGAAGTATACACATTTTTGGGGGTTCGATTCCCACCAGTACACACTTGTGGAATTGAGGATAACAGTGATCTTATGCTTTGTTAGGTGTCAGATCCCATCCACAAATCTCCTCCTTAAGAGACAGGTCTGCGCTATGAATAGACACAATCCATATCCTGTGTGCAGGTGTAAATGCAACTATAGTTCCCTTGGAAGTGAAATGACACCTGATGTCCCTGTTGGTCACATGTGTCTTCCTGGGGAGAGGGGAATGAATGGGAGGCAACTGGAGATAGAAGGGGAAAATTGAAATGAGATTGAAAATGTGACAGAGGGGAAGAGTGGAATCAGGTTCTAACTGATGTGCATTGACACACTTGTGCAAACAGCCACACGTGTGTGTGTGTGTGTGTGTGTGTGTGTGTGTGTGTGTGTGCGTGCGTGCGTGCGTGCGTGCGTGCGTGCGTGCGTGCGTGCGTGCGTGCGTGCGTGCGTGCGTGCGTGCGTGCGTGCGTGCGTGCGTGTTTGTGTGTGTGTGTGTGTGTGTGTGTGTGTGTGTGTGTGTGTGTGTGTGTGTGTGTGTGTGTGAGAGAGAGACAAATGGACAAGTTATACTTCAAATGCTTACCTAGCTAAGGGTGTCAGGCACCTTCTAATCAGTGTGAATAAGACATAAATATAAGACGTTAATCCTAGAGAGAGAGAAGCAATGGCATGGAGAAAGAGGGGAAGAGAGAGATGGAAGGGGACAAAAATGAGGGGAAGAGAGAAAATCTGTCATACTCATCTCTTTTTAATAATCTCTCTCATCCTCTGAGATTCATTGCCACATACACCATTGTTCTCTTCCTTTTCTCCTCTCTTTTTCATCTCTCAGTATTTCTGTCTCAATTCAATTTCAAATCATGGAGCTATATTGGCATGAATATATATTGTTATAATGTGAAAAGCAAGCATATAACAGCAACAATAACCAAGTGCAAACACGCTGCACACTATAATGTTAAAGTATATCTGTTTTATAAACAAATTATTAAAATAAATTAAAAACATTTTTTTGGGGAGGTGGTAGGGCAATCAGGGCGAGGGTCTTGCACCCTGGCACCTCATGACACACTTCTGCCCAGTGGCACGGGAAGGGGGGGGCTACGGGGGCTGCAGCCCCCCTGGTGATGGGAAGGGATTTTTTTTTTTTAATAATTTTTTTATTTTATTTTTTTATTTATGAGAACGGGAATTAAATAACGTAACCCTAACCTAACCCTAACCCTAACCCTAAAACCGAAATAAAGTAAAGGAAAAAAAGTGCCAAAACCCACCCAAACCTGCACATTTTTCGACCCGAAACCGCAAAAAAATCGCGCATGCATGCGTCAAGCGGGTTCCCCCGACGCTCAGCCCCCCTGGCTATTAAGCACGTCCCGCGCGCGCCTGCTTCTGCCAGTGGCTGGCAGTGCTGTCCCATGGTGAAGCAGGCCTTCATTATCATGTATACTACACCACATTTAGATTTTCTCTTCTCATATTATGGGGGGAATGAAATGCTCACCTTCATTCACTTGAAGTGCAGATCTCACTTTATGAGTGCCTTTGATGAGTCAAGAGCAAAACAAATTGCGAGAGCTTAATTCTTAATTCTATTCTATATTAAAGGGCAAGACCACTTTGGTAGAGGTAGAGTAGTTACCTTGCCAACTCCAAAGGTGGACAAGAAATCAAAAATAATTGCTCCAATGATTAGAAATTGATAATTCAAAATATGCTCCTCTTTGACTTACATTGTACGCTGAAACGGCTCTCTAGGTCACTTTTTTAGCACATAAACAAAGGCAAACAAAGTTGATTCAGACAATATAGAGCATCACCAAACCCAGTACTGTTTTTATTTTGATGAAAATGTGAACTTCCTGTTGATTTTGCCATTTTTATTAGGAAGAAAACTGGATCGGCGGATCCGGATCTTCAAATAGTAAAATCAACAGGAAGTTGACATCTTTATAAAAAACAAACAGTATTGGGTTTGGTGATGTTCTATATTGTCTGAATCAACTTTGTTTGTGTTCGCTTATGTGCTACATATTATATTTTTTATGATCAATTTCTAATAAATGGAGCAATTATTATTTTTTTCTTGTCCGCCTTTGGAGTTACATCATGGCAAGGTAACTACACAACCCAAACCTCTACCAAACTGGTCTTGCCCTTTAAAGTTGTCTATAGAGGGTGGGTCGACACAGATATAACATCTGAAATTGCGAGGTACACCGTTGCTCCAATCCGCACCAAACTAGGCACAAACACTGTTCAGGGGTCTGCCAAGGAGAATAGTCACGCCAGGGGCCACATCAGAGACCCTCGGGGGGCCACAGGCAAATATTGCTCCAATCCGCACCAAACTTGGGGCACTACAGCAGTGATGAGCGCAAATTGCGCAATAGGCCTGGATTTGAAGTAGTGGAGTACAGCGGCCTGAAAATCTAGTAATGTAAAAAAAGCAAAGCATTTATGTTATATATTGGCAGAATCAACTTTGTTTGCATTTGTTTGTGTACTATGAGTGACTTTGAGAGGTGTTTCTTGGTGGTTGCAAATCTCATCAGTCCCCCTCTGTCCTTACTATCTTTCTTACCTTCTTTATTTTCTCCACCCTCTTTCTTCTGTGTGGCTCTCTTTCACCCCTCTCTCTCTCTCTCTCTCTCTCTGTCTCTCTCTCTCTGTCTCCTTTTCTCTCTGGCGGTATGAAAACTTTATTGGATGCCAGCAGCCCTTGAGGGGACACACTTTAAATGTCTCTGCAATTATACTTCTAATAACACGCACGCAAAAATGCACGCACAAACACACGCACAAACGCACACACACACACACACACACACACACACACACACACACACACACAC
Organism: Gymnoscopelus microlampas; assembly: GCF_963454915.1. Lineage (NCBI taxonomy): Eukaryota > Metazoa > Chordata > Actinopteri > Myctophiformes > Myctophidae > Gymnoscopelus > Gymnoscopelus microlampas. The sequence goes on from NC_139943.1 coordinate 27,842,507, forward strand.
ACACACACACACACACACACACACACACACACACACACACACACACACACACACACACACAGCTCAGGGCTGACAGTGACACAGAGGAAGTGGAAGTTACTCTGTCAGTCACTAAGGCTATTAATCTCTGTCACCTGCAGCTGTGTGTGGGTGGGTCTGATTGTGCGTGCGTGCGTGCGTCTGTACTGTATGTGCGTATGCATTTGTGTGTCTGTATGTGCATTTGTGTGTTTATGTGTGTGTGTGTGTACCTGTATGAAGGTGTATTTCAGTGTGCAGCAGAGACCAATTGGTAGTGAATAACTGTGTGTCTGTGTCCTGACCTATAGACAATCAGTATCCAGTCAACAGCAGGCAGTGCTTTAGTCAGCACGTCCCCCGACTTCCGCCTGACAGCTTGCATGGTTGAGCTTGCATGTTTGTGTGTGAGAGAGAGAGTGAATCTATCTGCTAAAGTGAGAGAAAGGGTGGGTGTTGATGTGTGAAAGTTAGAGTGGCCATGAAAGAATGGAGGAGAGATATTCTAAGTGTTTGTGTGAGACAGTGGGTGTGAGAGACAGAGAGAGAGCTTCCATTTTCTTCCTGACCCTGAGTTTGTTTTGAATCAACGCAATTGTTGTTGTAATTGGAAGAAAACATATGGTCTTTGCATAAATAAAGAATCTGCCAAGGAAGAGAGACACCGCCAGATCCAACGACTGAACATATACATGTACAATAATTAAGCTCATGATGTTTGACAGTGGCAGACAAGACATTATTCTAACTAGGACATAAAGAAAAAGGAATATAAGTGATATGGTTAAACATCATCCCTCAGTGAAAAAAGTATTTTTGCCTCATAAGACCAGCTAATTAAGCCGCATATACTGTAGCTATATACTGTAGCATTCACAATTCATCAACGTTTTATGTAATCATTCGTAATCGCTATAATGTACAATCGACACTTTGACACAGTATTGCTTTTAAACATTGGCTCAAAGCATGACAATGATAGTGTCCTTTTTAATAAGGTATAGCACATACTGCATTGAGGAAAGGTGTTCATGTTTGTTGCTACAACAAATATGCTCACATATGTATATATGATGTGAATCATCTCAGGGCTCACCTCCTGTTCTTAAAGATAGGTTATTACTGAAGCATAAATTATAGGCCTACTTTGTCGTATGACCAATGAAGTTATTTTCGTCAAGCGCCACAGCCGTACAACAAAGTATAAATTGGTTTTCAGAGGAGAAGTTAGTTTAAGTGCCTAACATGATTTTTTTTTAAATGCTGTAAAAACGCAAATAAACTTGGCATCGTTCTTTCTACCTGGTCTTCTAAAAGCTGCTAAACACGATTCTTCACATGGGTAAATGTGAATGTGTTCGTAGATGCTCACAAAAGTATAGTCTCCACCTCTCCTCTATCTCTTCCCTTATCTTCCTTGATTTCGACTTGTTTGAACGCCATGACGCACACCAAAAATAGTCGATCCACAAGCTCACAGAGCATCATGCTTGTGAGCTTGTAGATCGGGTATTTTCATTGCATGAAACTGGCATGCAATTAAATCAACTTAACTTAAGTCTCCGCCACATTCCTTCCTCCCTCAACTCACACTTTTACCAAGTCATACTATAGAACCCTATCCATCTCTCCCTCTTCAACTGACCTGTGTGTGTGTGTGTGTGTGTGTGTGTGTGTGTGTGTGCGTGTGTGTGTGTGAGAGAGAGAGAGACACACACACACACAGTGGAGCAGTGGGGAGCTGCACTGAGGGAGTGTTTTAGAAGCTCAACCATGCTCGTACGCAAGCACACACACACACACACACACACACACACACACACACACACACACACACACACACACACACACACACACACACACACACACACACACACACACACACACACACACACACACACACACACACACACACACACACGCATGCATGCACACACACATAGACGTGCGCACACACACAATTCTATAAAGGAATGACAGGAGGGCCGGGATCATGCTGGGTAAACAGTGGGCTCTATCGCATGACTCTTCATTTTGGCTTAAGGATGCACTTGTGTTTAAAATACAAAAATACAACTGAACATCATGGGAGAAAATGAGTAAAACTGGCAGCAGCTGCTGGCAGCAGTCCATGCTGCTCCTTACACGCAACTGGGAATTCGTTGAAGAATGGAGCTAAAGGAAAAATCACTAGGTTACTCAAACCAGTAGGGTTCATCCTGGAATTAGATTATGAGATATCTTGTGTGAAAATGTTATATTTCGGCCTGAGGGTGGTGCTAGAGGATAGGTCATTGGGTCACTCAAATAGGGTTCATCTTCTGAGGAAGTGTGTATACTCTATGTCCTGACTCCTAATGGTGGTGCTATAGGAAAGGCCATTTCCCACCAACATTATTAAGGTTTTATAATGGTTCACAGAAAATCCCATGGCAATCCAGCCAGAAGTTTTCCAGATATGTTGTTTGGCACCAAAGTGGTGGACCGACTGACCGACTGAATAGTCATCCTTAGAGCACTACTAGTAGTGCTAAAACCAGCTGATGTGAGAAACAGGGCTATTTTTCTTTCAACTCATCAGCTCCAATGAATATCAATGGCTCAATTGTGAACTTCACTGGACTGTCCACCATGACAAATACGCTTAAACAGGACTAGGACATCACCTACTTAATTTTTTTAAAAGGCCCCAAAACGATTGTTCTGCCTGAGAATGGTCTATACAGTATGTTTGGCGACCAATACTATGCTCTGGTTCTGCTGGTGTCTCCATCTACATCACGCTGGGCAAGACCTAGAAGGTTGAGTGTCTAAACGGAAATACCAGAATTTGGCGGAAATACCGCCCAAGGAAATGACGTGGATGCTTTACAAATTTGTTTACATTCTCCGTGAATGAAACAAGTGGTGTGATTGGTCGAAAAAGATGAGTGAGGCTGGGAACGAGGCTACATCTACTTGAACAACCTTTTGTTTGCAATGGAGAGTAGATGAGCACCCACAGTAGCTGTCTTCCACCAAGGAGCTGTCATTTCTAAACAAACACCTGTCTGTCCGTCCGTCCGTCCATCTGTGAACAGTTCTCCGGCACTGTTGGCCCGATCAACATGAAACTGTATACACAACCTCCCTGGATGCCAGAGCAGAACCTCTGCCCCAAATCTTTCACATCTGCATATTTTTTTATATTACTCCTACAGATCATGCAAATCGGTACACAGTATCTCAATAGTCATATGATCAAGACGGATCTGGCCAATTTTTCTAATTCTATCCTGATTGACTAAGATTGGCTTATAACGTTTGCTGGAGTGGTCAGTTTTGAACAAAATGCCTAAAAAATGCCTCACATCATGTGAGTGTACGATTGCTGTGAAACTTTGCATGCACATTCCCACTAGGCAGAGGAAGAAATGCCACCCTTTGCACATTGTCCTGTTATAGCGCCAACAGGAGACAGATTTTTGCTAAACAATTTTTTTTATATTACTCCCACAGATTTTGTCCAAACATCACGCAAATCGGTACACATTATCTCTATAGTCATGTGATCAAGACGGATATGTCCATCCTGATTGGAGAATTCCGAACAATGCTGGCCCACAATAACCTACCTGACCTGGCGGAGATCTGTGCTCCGAGGAACACTTTTTCTAGTTACTTCTCCGTCAATCTGGGAACCCATCGCCAAATAAAAAGGGAAAACAGCGCCCTCTGCTGTTTTTTTACTTATTCATTTGGCTCTGGGCGGGTCTGCCTTCAGCCTTTCACTTCCGGTGGTGCGACTATGTTTTCATTCCCACTAACAATATTTCTCTACGGAACACTCACACCATTTCTCCCAAAGAACATGGATCGTTTTGGTTATAAGCCCACTTATTTCTATGATGAAAGACTTTCCGTGGTTTTGTCGGCTTTGAGGACGCTATTGTTAAATGAGTTAAAGGGGCTACACCATGAATTTTAAAAAAATATATTATCTATAAATATTGCCCCCTAATACGTTTTAAACAGGTTGTAAGCCTAAAAAACATCCAGATATTTTTTCTCACAATCTGACTGTCTGTCATTCCAAGCTTTTTCAGCTGCAATACCAAAACGTCCTATTGGGCAGGGGGGAGCTACTGAGCAATTCTGTCTGGCCATCATCAATGCAAAATCAGGGCAAGTGACATCACTTGCCCTGCCATTCTGAAATGGCCTGTTCAGACACGCCCATTCAGGAAATCCATGAAATGAGCATGAATGACTGAATGTTAAAAAAAAAAAAATTTGGGGTACAAGAGACACTGGGGAGCCCAAAAAATACTAAAAACCTAAAAAAAAATGAAATTCATGGTGTAGCCCCTTTAAGGTTTGTTTCCATTGGGGAACGAACGGCACACACGTAAATCCCGCCCACTACATTTGATTGGGTAAAGCTTCCTGATCTGATGGCACGCCCACTTGTAGCCAATGTGCACGGGTTGTCAACACGGCTACCGACAGATTCAAACGCAGAGCAGAATCTGCTCTTGAGAGATTACTTCTCCGTAGATAACTGACACTCACTGTGTACGAGTACATTTTTACAGAGTAAAATTTATACTCAGAACTTTGCTATGCTCAAACACTCACACAGTGATGAGAGAGAGAATAGTGAGTGAGTGAGTCAGTGAGTGAGTGAGTGAGCACACATGTGTGTGCGTGCGTGCGTGTGTTTGACTGACAGACAGTAGTTTAAGGGTGGTGGATGGGATTTATTCCATAAATCATTGGCCATATATTTCTAAGAATGTATGGCAATGTACATATTCAGCAGAATGAAAGAAAACAAACAGACAGGGGAGAGGGAAGACAGGGAAACAGAAAGAGAGATAGTGGTTTTGTCAGTAGGTGAGATGTCCTTGCATACTAAAGGGAAGGTGTTGTAGATAAATGTTTTTCTCCACGCAGCCCACTTCTCATATATCTCTGTTACACCACAGCCAGCCATGTATGCACCAAGCAAGGCCAAGCTCCCAAGCTGTGTGTGTGTGTGTGTGTGTGTGTGCGCGCGCGCGCATGCTTGCACACACGCGCACACACACACACACACACACACACACCCACACCCACACCCACACCCACACACACACACACACACACACACACACACACACACACACACACACACACACACATGAGTTTGGGCTTGTGTGTGTGTGTGTGTACGCACTCTATAAGGATACGCCTTATATCTGGCACCGTACTGTATGTGCATACCATCTGTGCGCAATATGCATACGTGTGCGTGTGCGTGTGTGTGTGATTGTGCATGATTGCATGCATTTATATGCCTTTCTGTCTCACTCTATGTGTGGGCTGTGTTCCGGCGCTTAATCCAATTGAAACAGTGGGTTTTTCTTTTTTTACAGCATTGTAAAAACAGAACCCAGCATTGCAACAATTTACCCCTCCACTTACCACTCTATCATTCTATCCCTCTAGTGCTCTGCACTCATCCCTCTCTTCTCATAAATCTATCCCTCGTTCTCTCCACTCAAAATGTCCATTACACCTTCATCTTCGTTGCTTTCCTCGCTCCTCTGCCTGTCGCACACACTTCTCTCTCTCCCCCCCCCATTTGACTCACCTCTATCTGTCTTCATTATATCAACAAAATCAGACAGACCTCTCCCTTTATCCCCTTCTTCGTTTCTCTTGTCCTCCATCTTTCTAACCACGTCACTTCTCACTGTTCTCTCAATCACCTCGTCTTCCTTGGTCTCCTGCTATCTTTTCTCCTACTTCCCCCTGCCTTTTTTCTCACTCCCTCTCTCCTCCCTTCTCTGTCACACCAGATTTTGCCCATTGCCAGACAGTCTGTATATTTTTCTCTGTTATTCTAACTCACCCTCTTATTTTACTATCTCTCCTAGTTTTCCCATCCCTCACCTACAGTATACTGTATGTCCTCTCCCTTGTTCCCTCACTCCCTCCCTCCCTTTCCTCATCCCTCCCGCATGCTCACTCTCTTACCTAGCGCTGCACGCACTTTATCACTTTTGGCAGCGCCGACTTAAAAAAGGAGAGAATTTATGCAAATACAGTGCTGAAAAATGAGTGTTCACCTTCGTTGCAAAGTGCAGGCGAATGTAGCCGAGTGGCTCATTACAATTCTTTCTCTTTGTTGTGAATCCATGTGGATTATAATTAAAAATGATTTGTGATCCCGGCAACAAAGCTGAGCCCCTTTAACTTTATTTTAGATCATGCAAGAGATTCACCGAGACTCTGGAGTCTCCACTGACAGGTAAGGGGGAACAGCAAAACTATTTGACTGATAAATGAGTAGATACGCCCAGTGTGAGATACAAAATGCAAGGATTGGTGGCAGTGGAATAAGCTGTCAGGTGAACTACAGTAAAAAAAACTGTGATTACAGAAGTCCTCTTTCTCAAATAGGATAACATGGACACACATGCATGCATGCACGTATGCATGGGTACAAGAATTTTGAATTTAAGCAAAATAACGTAATAAGAAATATAATTTTTCAATATACTTTTTCTAATATTGTATGTTTTCCTTTTAATAATGTTTGCTCACTCTGACACATTTGTCAATATCTATAATAGTTCAAAAATGGCTTATCTGGAGGCTGGTGATGATACTCATAGTAAAAGCAGCTGTGCAAGTTTGGAGACAAAACAATCAGGCTTTGTCCCACCTTCTCTCCATCATACCTCCTTTCTTCCTGTCTTTTGGGATCATCTAGTCTATCTTTGCTGTGCCTTCTCCTCTCTCCTCTCCTCCAGACCCAGTTTTAGGTCCTGGAGGGAGGGAATGGATTGATGGCTCCTCTCCGTCCTCTATGGGTTAGTTGTCATTTCTCTGACTGTGACAGCCGTGATCGACGTGGCAGTGCTGCTGACTGGCTTATTATCAAATGGTCCAGGGGTTAAAGTTAAGGGGTCAGCATGGTCTCCTGGGGGGAAAGACACATGCACACAGGGGCACACGGCCACACGCACGCACACAAGATGAGTAATTCAAGATAGACAGAGACTTATTCCTGACATCAAGGGCTTTCGTTTTCTTTGAAAATGTTATACTCAGTGATGTAAGTGAGGTGCGGGAGAGGGAGTCACACACACACACACAGAGAGAGAGAGAGAGAGAGAGAGAGAGAGAGAGAGAGAGAGAGAGAGAGAGAGAGAGAGAGAGAGAGAGAGAGAGAGAGAGAGAGAGAGAGATCAAATCAAAATCAAGGAAGAGGGGGGACTACAAAGATCAGCTAACATGGCAGAGGAGAGGCTGATTGTCTGAAAACCCAGTTAGATTATAATATATAATATATAATATTACCTTGAAGGGCTACAATGACCAAAACATCAAGTACAAAGCCTGGAGAGATGTCTCTGCCTCCTACCATGATTATTGCCATGCACTCACACACAACCCCTTCTCTTGACAGCAGGATCGTCATCGAGATCTGCTCCTAGAATAAGGATTTGGTTTCTGGCATTCATGTTTACTGTTTTCTTATACGTAAGCTATTTTAGTTGGGCTATTTATACTAACTAGATTTTCAGGCCGCTACGCGTCCTTCAAACCTAGTCCTATGTTGTGCTGATAAAAGCAATGGTCACCAAAGTATGGCCAGTTGAAGTGTTAAACACTGCTATAACACTGCTGCCGAGCAGCGATGCACTTGCAGCACCCAGGGGCCAGGTCCACTGTCATACCTGAGCGACCTTGTGTTCGGGAGGTAGTGGTCTACGACCACTTCCTGGTAAAACTGGAAGTGAACAGATCCACTTCTGGGTTGTGCCATTGAACTCCACACCCCTCAGAGAGTGTGTGGGTGAAGTTTCTCGGCAATCCGACAAACCGGAAATAGGAAGGATACATCGGAAGTGGTCAAGT
>NC_139943.1:27855414-27865414 GCF_963454915.1 Gymnoscopelus microlampas
AGCAAACAACGCTAAAGTTACTCTATGTCATTTTTGGCTAGCAAAACCACTGTGTGACTAAATATGAATAAGGCTCTACAATATAAATATATCAGTCCTCATACAGCCAGATCCATATCAACTTTTAACTTTAAAATCGTATTATTTCACAATTTCTGTTCATGACTATTACACTTTTTTAAACAATTAATAACTATATAATAATTACCTATATCTCATCACAATAACTATAACTAACTATATTTTTTAAATAGACTTAAATCAATGTATGCTATTGCTGACATCTACACTGACAACTATATATATATAGAGAGAGATTTTGAACAAATTATCCATCTTTTGTGGTTGCTTAGAGTATAATATTGGTCTGTTTGATTGTCTGGTTGATATTTAGTTTTCTTGTTTTTTGTTAAATGTCTTGCATTTGTGTGTTTACAGTATGTTGTACAACTGTCTTTAGGACCCCCTCAAAAACGAGATGCTACATCTCAAGGGATTATTCCTAATAAAGAATATCAATCATCACAGCACATCGTCATATTCTTCTCACAAAATGTTTGATTTGAATAGGAATCTGCTCATGGGAGATGAGCCTACTGGAATGTGTATCTGGACCATTTACAAGTGTATCTCACAGTGTGTCTATGGGAAGGACAGGCATGGGATGGAGGGACTAGAGAGGAAAGCTGCGAGCAGAGGGATGTGGACAGAGATTAAGGAGAGAATAAGGCGTTGAAGGGGGATAGGAGAGATATTCTGTTTTGGCACACACACACACACACACACACACACACACACACACACACACACACACACACACACACACACACACACACACACACACACACACACACACACACACACACACACACACACACACACACACACACACACACACACACACACACACACACAGATTCAGATCACGTTCCAGCATGCTACCCCTCTGAGGATTGTGGGTAAATAACCAGATCTGAATTGATTGTGTGGTCAGAGTTGGCAGAGAGTGTGTATGTTAGTATTGGATTGTGAAGGGAGAGGGTACGACTTCTATGTATGTGTGTTTGAGTGTAGAAAACACAGAGAAAGAGAGAGAGAGAGAGAGAGAGAGAGAGAGAGAGAGAGAGAGAGAGAGAGAGAGAGAGAGAATCGAGATATACCCACTACAATGAGTGAACTGTATTTATTTGAAAACAGCAGAAGAGAGAATGCATGGGGAATGTCTCACAGTAAGGCTATAAGATGACCCTGTAGGCCCAAAGAGCATGTGCATGACACACATACTGTACTGTGCAGCACCTGAAGCCCTAATCTATTCACAGGAAGACAGCAGAGCATCAAGTCTCAACTCAGTACCGTGAATCCTTTAAAATAAGCTGATATCACAACCAAGACGTGGAGGGGCAAGATGTACTTGGTGACACAAGGTACAAGAAGGATGTGAGGTAGGTCTGTCCAGTACCTTAAAGTTACCATCTCCTGATTAACTCATACACTGCCTAGGACGTAAAAAACGTATTTTTTTCCAATTACCAAACCTGCCTAGGACGTAAAAAACGTAATGGTTCCGCTTTCAAACGCCTTTTTCTCGGCTTTGCATTTCTCCGCGAGGAACACTGTTTCGCGTCGCTGTTTTGAAACTGCTACAGCTGCAAAATGGAATGTCGCCGATTGAAAATTTCTTCTCTGGGCCACTCACACAACTACCCTGTGTGTCTACAAACAGTTGAACACGCGATCATAAGGGATTTAGCGAGGTCTGTGGCGAGGTGGAAAAAGAAAGTGAGTTTTCCGTTCAGATGGCCATGCATGGTGTTTAACGCTGGGCTGGAGGAGAAGGGCTCCGCCCCGACCGTAATGTTTGTTGTCTGAGCGCCGTGCACGACTCGCCTGTGTATTTAGAAACAACTGGACTTGCGATCATAATGAAAAAAAAAAATGTGAATTTTTAAACAATTTTATAAAAAACACTAAATCGCTGGCAGTGGGCAAACACAGCCAGAAATAAGTCTGGCAGGGAATGAGTTAAGATCAAGATGTAGGAGAAAAATTGTCGCTGTAAATACACACAGCGTATGCGATAAGCAGCCACTATCGATAAACACATTGAATGTTGTTATGTATGTAGAAACAAGCCGGTTCACCCTGTCACACACACACACACACACACACACACACACACACACACACACACACACACACACACACACACACACACACACACACACACACACACACACACACACACACACACACACACACCTATCTCTCTTTTCCATCCTCCATTTATTTTTTCCTCCTCTCGATCATTAGTGTTACAACAGCAAGTCTCATCTGGCTTCCTTCCAGAGGTGTCACCTTACAAGAGGTGTGGAAGCTGTGTGAGGTCCCTGACTTTCTCACCTTTTCGTCTGACTTTCTACGCAAAGAATGAGCAAACACAGAACTGCAAATGTAGTTTGCGCCCCTCGCCCCTATCCGCTGCGCGGGGCTTTGTGTTTGTTGGTCCCTCCGTGTCCCTCTCTCTGTGTACGTGTCACTGCATCACAGAGTGGCCAGTAGAGATGGGATTTATGGCTCTTTTAAGGGAGGCAGATCTTGGGGATCTGTTCCTTTCAAAGAGGCGTTGTGAAGACTGGCTCATTTATGGCTCAGGTGTATATCGTTGCTGTCCGGCAGGAACCAGCTAACTCCATTTTTCCGCTTTTGCATTTTTTTTTCCATAAATCAGGGCCATTGAAAACCCTTTACGTCTCTGTGTTGATTAAAAAAATATTGAACCAATGAAAAGTATTAAAAAGTGCTTCTGACAAAACCATCTAACTCCATTGGAACCTCAAACTTTCTGCTAAACTAGCTAAGTTCACCAAAGGGGGGTGGAGTTAGCTGGTTTAGCTGACTCCAGGCTCCACCCCCTTTTGACCTCCAACCTCATTGTGAGCTTGGAGGTCCATTCAGCTGTTCTAATCAATGTTGAACAAAACCTCCACTTTTTTTTTGTTTTTGTCATTTCCTGAAAAATGAACATTTTGGAGTTAGCTGGTTGCTGCCGGACAGCAGAGATATTATAGATACGTAAAAATATATATAAATATGTATGTATTCATATGTCATAATAGTATGTATATTTGTATTGTAGATATAATGTATATGTGACTGTAAATATGTGTTATTATGTACTATAATACAGCATATGACATTATAAGATAGATAGATATTATAAGGTAGAATATTATGATATATAACATTTTATTGCAATAATTATTTTGTTATGTAATTTATATATATAATAATATATAACATATATATGTAGAAGATATATAAATGCGGCCCTAACCTCTAGTAATATACATAATAATGCATATGATTATAGTATATAATGTTATGATATATAACATTGTATTGCAATGATTATTGTGTGACATTGTGGCTAATGGTGGCGATCCAATAGATTAGCGTTGTTATTATTATGACTGCGCCCTAGCCGCGCACGGGGCTCTAGTGAGGGCTCGCTTACTTTGGGGTTACAAAATCACGTGAGAGAAAAAAAAAGAGAGAGTTTAGTACCAAACTAAACTGGTGCCTAAAAAGTACCCAGTCCTGGGTAGGTCTGAGCAAGGCTAAGCGGGGCTAAAGCTGTGACGTTCTTCTGTGAGGGGGGACTTTTGTGCAATGGAAACGCAAGACATTTTGAAGCGGTGCGGTGCGGTTCTGGACTGTGTGGGACAGTGTCGTGCTTAAGCTGTGATGGAAAAGCGGCTTAACAGACCGATGTGGAAAATTTGGGGCAGAGGTTCTGCTCTGACCTCCGTGCCTTCGGCCTTGCGGGTATAAAAATAGCCTGCTTATTGTGTAAAAAAAACAAAACATTTTTACCAATTACCTCAATGCCCCCGCCCCCAGTTATAAATCGCTATAACAATAGAAAGCAATAAATGATTTTTTTTAACACATCGACTGCCTAGATCGAGTTAACTCGATAATAGTAATCCAACGCTCGACTGCCTAGATCGAGTTAACTCGATAATAGGTATTTTCATTGGTTTCATCTGTGATCGCGCGGGTCTGTTTACTTTTCATCATCACTTTCGTTTTCCACCTACGTCACACTCACCCGAAGCCGGATGTAAAAAAAAAAAATCGTTTCCGGGTCACATCGTTTTTCTCCGGTCATTTTCGTCCAGAATAGAGAAAACCCCTTTTTTGGACACGCTATAAAATACAAAGGGAAAGCTCCCCTTTTATTTTCTTTGGTCCGGGTGACGATCAGGCATCGTCGTCGTGTATCACATCGTATCACAAGCCGATCAGAGATTGTCGAAGACAATCACATCCGGTTCATGTTGTTTTGACTGTTTGAGCCTGGAGGGAGGGGGGGGGCGAGTCAGCGAGTCATCGAGGGTGTCATTTTGCTGCGCTCTGCTGGTCAATCGTCGTATGTGTTCAAAACCATGGCCTGAGAAACTTAAATGCATTTAAATAAGAAAATAGAGAAAACAAAAAAACACGCAAATCGCTGGCAGCCAAGGGGGTAAATTTGGAATAAACTCTGGCAGTCAATGTGTTAACACTCATCCTTTAATTATTATCATTACAAACTAATAAAATAACCCTTGTTGTAAAAAAAACAAATTTGTCCTTTAAAGGAGTAGTTCACCCCAAAAAAATTGCACACCCCATGAAGCATTGAATTAATGGAGATTTTTTTGTTTTTGTCGCATTCCTGGACCAATAATTTGATGACTGGCGGAAAGATGCTAATGTATCCGGAAGGACACTCAAAGGAGTCTCTTTAAGTCTCCTACCGAAAATATACTCGGTCATCAAATTATTGCCTCAGGAAATAAAAATCTCCATGAATTCAAGGCATCATGGGATGTGTAATTGATCGAAATGTTTGCGTGAACTTTAATGCTTACTTTGTAAATTGTACATTAGGTAGCAGAAGTGATGCATTGGAGGTGAGATGTTCTGAACTCTCACCTCCCCTGAGCCGCGGCGATAAGGCAAAGGGAAAGGCACAAGTACCAATGTGGAATGTACAGAAGACCTTGTGACAAATTCATTTAAAATAGAAATGTAACTAAATATTCCAGTATGTGCTGTATGTGCCCTCCTCTAGTCTACTGAGACCAGTCAGATGTTGCTGAAGGGTATTCAGAAAAAAAAGTAATAATCATGTCAACAACTAACATCCTTATTATCCAAGACTGAAACTATGAATAGCTTTAAAAACTGGAGCAGAATCTTTTATACACATTAGAGGAGAACTTTGCTCCCTTTCTGGCCGCAGGGTACATGTGGCTGAAGAAAACTAAAGCCCATCAGAGGGAGTTCCTCTGACCTCATCCTGGCACTCAGTTTATGAGTTCTCCGATATTCATCGAGAGATGAGCGCCCAGAGGACCTTTACAATCAACTGATGCCATTGGTGGAGGAGGCATTATTATGCCCTGCTTGCCACAACCAGCACAGTGAAGTGGTCTACATTAGGACCATGGTGGTCCTAATGTAGTTGAGACTCATTCACCCCAGCATCCCAAACTTGTCAAACAAAGATATGGCAGAAAAAACAGAAATATCGTAAGCCCTATGTCTCCTCTCAGATGAAATCCAAGCCGTGCATCTGATGATGCAAACATTTCCCCTCAGCCATCATGACAGAGCCGTGCCGTCCTGTTCAAGGTTCTACATTTAGATTCAAAGCACAAAGTCTGTCCCCTATGCAAGCAGGCGACATAGACATGCAACATTTTCTGAGCGAGTGCAAATCCCTCCCTGACTGAGTTACATCCCAATAGGTATTTGGCGAATACTTGACACCAACGTTTCAAGAAGGCAATCCAAGTGGTGGAGGGCGAGCTCCTGCGCCTGAATCCTTTGGGTGGTGCTGTCTCTCCTCTGACCCTGGTGATTGCCATGGCAGCATTGAACCCCTGTATTCGCCTGCGTGGTCTGTCATCACAGGAGATGTGGACCCAATAGGACCAGTTTTCTAATGTCCAGATACCCTTGGGCGATGATGCTTTTGTGGCCGCACAGTACTGGCAGCATCTTGTTAACAGTAGGGTGACCGAGCTGTTTCACCTTCATTATATTGTATTGTACTGACTATCGCAATGAAATGACCATTGATCTTGAGCTTGTGAGTCTTACTGGGCATTCATTCCACTATACGATTCTCCTTCTCTTGTAAATGTTCATTAGCTGTTAGGTCCAATTTAAATACTACGAACAGCACACAATAAAAGGCATCATTTGGTTTCATTTGTACACTCTCTGACTTACAATCACCTAAAATAAACATTTTACTCTGTAAGCGAGGTGAGACCAAGATCAAAGCACGTAGCTTACACAGTGAAATTCACAACTTTTCATTTACATGTGTGGTGTCTGAGAGAGAGAGAGAGAGAGAGAGAGAGAGAGAGAGAGAGAGAGAGAGAGAGAGAGAGAGAGAGAGAGAGAGAGAGACAGAGAGAGAGAGAGAGAGAGATAGAGAGAGAGAGAGAGAGATGTCAGCTGTCTGCTCAAATGATACCAAGGGATTCACCACCCCCATAAACATACCAATGTATAGATGACAGAAGTGCTGCCCTATACTTCACGCAAATGTTCTTGTTTAATTTGATTGTGCTGATGGTTCCAGACTATTCATTCGATAGCCCTATCGAAATGCAATAGAAACAATGTATTAGATCATGGTGAAATCACGGTGAAATACACAACAATTGCACAAACACAGTGACAGGTCTCATTATTTTAGCAGAATTAATTTTAGAAGCAGTATACAGTTTCGGTCAACAAGACAGCGAGAGATGTGCGGCGAGCCAGTCTGCATCTGTCAGTGCACATTGCGCCTGACAGACACATCCTGAAAAGGAGTTTACAATAAGTCTGTCAAACTGCTTATTTACCAGCATGAAACAGTTCACAACACTCAAAACATACAACAAAGGACTGAAAGTATTTTAGCAAAGAAAATATAGTAATATAGCAAAGAATAGGCTACTTAACAAAAAGATGTTGTTAAATGTATTAACAAGGCCCAAAATGGCAAGGAGGGAATTTAAGACTCCAGCCAAAATCGGAGGATCTAGTAGAAAAGGAGATTACCGTTACAACTTAATCTGAAGCAAGGCAGACAGCCAAGCAACATAAAAGAGCAGAGAGAGGAACAGGTGGAGAAAAAAGAGGACTTAAGGGCAGTTGAATACATAGGAAGTGTATACTCAAGTAGAAACACCTGGAGCTACTTTATAGTTCAGTATACCTTGGCCACAGTGGCCTCAGCCTTTCTGCATCAAAAACTGAACTGAAAACAAGGACCATCTGGGACAAACTGCAGCCCCTAGAATGAACTGAACCTGAGTTCACCACAGTCTTCTGATCAGATCACAGAGAGCAGGAGAATAACGACAGGGGAACGGCAGAGAAAGAGAGAGAGAGAAAGAAATAGAAGTGTGTGGGGGGGTGGTATAATGGAGACAGGCTACATAGTCTGGTCAGCTAATTAAAAGACCACTCAGCCACAGCGGCAGTTAATGCTGTTCAATTATGAATGAGATAGACAAGGTGAGGAGGGCAGAACAATCGATGGAGTTGATGGAGGGATGGAGCAAAGAAGGTATAGAAGCAGAAGAAAGAAAAGGACAAAATAGATGATGGCGACAAAAGTACGTAAGTACTGTATGAAGAGATACGGTAATAAAAATAATGTCAAAACAGGATCAACGAAAACATACATAATATGTATGTTTTCGTTGATTCTGTTTTGACATTATTTGGATATATTATATCCAACAAAGAAGAAAAAAGAGAACAAATAAACAAGCATAGATTTTTTTTTTAAAGGAACAGATGAAAGATTGGATATTAAATAATCTATATTATGCAAATCTCTGCGTGTGTGAGTTAATCTTACGGACCAACCGATTGACTTCAAACTAAGCTGTATCGCCAAAGACCCGAGGGAATGTCCCAAAGACACAAGTCAGTTGTTTGTCCAGAACCTCCCATGCGACCTCCATATCGTACGTCCATATAAAGGCAGGTTACTATGACTCAGCATAACCATAAACAAACCCCATATGCATATATGGAGATCCACGAGTCAGCTCCATACCTGTTCGTACCTGGTCACATATGGGTACAAAAGGGGGTGCCCATATATGGGCATATACTGATGACTGATCTGATCTCATAAAAGGGACTCACAGATACATAGATCTCCTTATATGGGCATATCAGCATGCCCGTAAATGGGCATATACTGATGACATCATGGATCTCCATATATGAGCATAAAAGGGACAAGGACTCCATACATGGACATAAAAGGGACACAGGTAGACAGACAGAAACGAGACACAGAGAGACGGGTACGACGGGTACGCTAAGCACAGCTATGCACACAACCCCTAGTTTTCTCTTATATTAACTGCACCAACCTTTGTTTTCCATAAACAGTACAGCGCCAACAAAATAGACACAGTGAGCAATTACACATTTTATGAATAAACAAGTGTTTTACATTGATGGCATTCAAGCATTTAATCTCAGGTCATTGTTGAACAATAACCTAAAAATGGTGTCTCCTTTTTTAATTAGTGAGTAGTAATTAGTGAGTAGATCATAGGACATCTAATTAAGGAGAGCCTTTGATTGGTGCTTTGAACACAGCTTCCCTGATGTCTGGTGCATGTTGCATCAGTTTGTAATGATGAGCTATCTTTTGAAAATCTTCATGTTTGTGTTTGTCTCTGTCTCTCTGTTTTGTCATTATTTGTTTGGTTTCTGTCTAACTCTGTCACTCTCTGAAATGCTCTTCATTCAACACAGCAACAATATAATAGATGTAACCTCTCATAAGAGAAAGCCTGAAACAAGGTCCTTGGGCGGATCATTGTCAAAAGAAATATGCCACTCTCTAGATGAGGGTGCAGATTCGTTCTCTGGTAAACCAATAATCCGGTTGTTCTGATGACACGCTCTGGACTCCACATCCTCACATTTATTCTACAGATTCTTTAGACAAATAAGCCCTGTTTGTTTGAAGAGTAACATTGTCATCAGTGCAGGTAGATAGACTGCATACAAGTCTTTTAGCCTTTAAGTCCCACAAAATCTGAATGCTTAGCAGACAAGGTGTCTGAGAATTCTGTTTTCAACGTCAGCGGTTCATTCTTAATAAATGAGAGATTAATGCCCAGAGCTGCTTCAAGCTAAGCTTTAACTATCGCTGTGACATCATTGCGTAGAGTGGAGAGTACTGTAGCTCTGTCTTGAGTGCATCAACATGTTGGTATGTGTTGTAATGTAGATAGGTAGATACCTTTATTTATTGAATTCAGTTAAATTTCATTTGTAGACCAACGCTTTGGTTGGTTTGCTTGGGTTAGATGGCATTTTGGTAGATGAAAACCAAGCCAACTGTATTCAAGGAATGTGATATTGATATGGTAAAAGTGCTTATGTGCTTATAATACCACATGCTTCTGGTGTTGGAGTCATTATATTGTGAGTTGAACTTTAGCCCTGTATTTGTTCTTTGTGGTTTGGATGACATTCCGGAGACCATATGAATTTCTTGTATTCATTAGTAATCAGGCCTGCCGAAATCTAAACGACAGTCCTCAGTATAATGTCAACGATACACTTGCTGATGTATATGCAGTAATTCTGATTTGTCATCAATATTATCATCAGCTGCTTCCAAAAACAGCATGCCAGTATGTGGTGTCAAAACAGTCTCACAAAACAGAGTCTGATTCGTACAACCAGCTCTGTTGGTCTTTCCTGTCAGCCTCGCCAGAGAAAACGTTGTCACAGTCTGTTTTGCAGAAACTTACAGTGTTTATCCCAAAAACGTTGCATGTGAACGTGGTGCGCAGATGAGAACCATGTAGGGTCAATCATACATTTTACGTTGCATACTAACCATAAACCAAAACATTGAAATGCAACGAAAATGTGAAAATTTAACGTTTTTGTGGTCCAGAAA
>NC_139943.1:27870414-27887914 GCF_963454915.1 Gymnoscopelus microlampas
TGTCAGGGTCTGAGCACTTCTCATCCTAGGTGCTGTGCATGTCTGTGAATCATATAGCGGTTCATCCATTGAGTAGACCTTCGGAAAAGTCTGGAGGAGGGGAGGGCCATTGTGTAGGATTGGAAGGGGAGCGTTACCTCTTTCCCAGGAGACTGTCAAAATGCTTACATAATAAAGCACTCAGGTATCAGCGATACCTGACAGGAGGGATATTAGGGTGCATGGCGATAAGAGATAAGCATAGGTGTTACACTGTATAAGTATCCGCGCACAGTCGTGAATCTAAGGAGTTCTTCCTCCGCCATTCATTTTTGATGAGCCTCAGTTGTTTGTGTTTTCTCAGTGCGAAAGGCTTTCCATTCGTTGAGGGATAGGGGACGGGCTCTCAGTGTTTACGTTTTCTCAAGGGAGCTGTCATCAGAGCAACACACAGTACATTACAAGGTGAACACAACAACACCACAACAACACTGATCTCTCACAGCCAGCAACAGCATGCAGCTCGCTCTCACCTCCCACCTCCCATATTTCTCACCCTGATCCCTCAAACATGCTTGTTGGTAAACATTACATGATGATGTGCATTAATATATTTATATCTGCTTATTATACCTACCCATCACTTCCACACACACACACACACACACACACACACACACACACACACACACACACGTATGTGCGCATGCACAGTCACAAAGCGATACAGACCTTTCTCAGCAGTCCAGTCTCCATGTTAGTTCTGCCTATAGACAGATTCAGCCCTGTGGCTACTGTCTAGCAGATCAGTCTGGTAATACTGTATGCTGGTCTGGAGCTGTAATCATTATGTCAATCTGTGTGTGTGCGTGTGCGTGTGCGTGTGCGTGTGCGTGTGCGTGTGGGTGTGCGTGTGCGTGCATGCGTGTACGTGCGTGCATGCGTGTACGTGCGTGCGTGTGTGTGTGTGTGTGTGTGTGTTTACGCTTGCACGTGTGCATGTGTGTGTTAGGCATGCAAGAGTGTGTGTACTGTATATAACCAGGAGCTTTATTGTAATTACAGTTGGAGGCATGCTTAAAGGTTAGGCTTCAAACCCGTATTCAATATGTCACATAAACATATGGCTCACTGCACAGATAGCAAACATGATGTGGCATGCAATGGAGGAACAGAGAGGAGAGAGAATAAGGAATAAGGAATAAGGAATGAAAGAGAGAGAGAGAGAGAGAGAGAGAGAGAGAGAGAGCGAGAGAGAGAGAGAGAGAGAGAGAGAGAGAGAGAGAGAGAGAGAGAGAGAGTATAACTGGACTGAGAGTCTTTCCTTTATGAATATGGAATTTGGCTTTATAGACACAAGAACATATCGTAGTATAGAATCAGGCTGTACAGTATATACACATGAACACATCACGACTAACAGGTGTAGAACATTTCTGGCACAGATCCTTAAACAGTCAGTGAAGTGATAAAGAACAGATGACTAGTTTCTGCAGAAAGCAGATGGATTCATAAATATGTACAACAATAACATGTAAAGAGATGGATATAGAGAGGACATGAGAGCGGAGGATGATAAACG
The DNA here is from genome assembly GCF_963454915.1 of Gymnoscopelus microlampas. Lineage (NCBI taxonomy): Eukaryota > Metazoa > Chordata > Actinopteri > Myctophiformes > Myctophidae > Gymnoscopelus > Gymnoscopelus microlampas. Next base: position 27,871,976 of record NC_139943.1, read on the forward strand.
TAAGAGGAGAGAAAGGGGTAGAGTGGGTTAAGAAGATGAAGATGGGATGGGATGGTAAGATGGGATGGCAAGTTTCTCAAACAAAAGACATAGTAATAATGAAGAGACAGGACACGTCTGCATGTAAACGGGAGTAAACCACAACTCTTAAATCAGGATAATGTTTTGTCTTTCAACAGTTTTCTTTTTCTTTAAAAAAAACTGTTAAACTGTGATCCACTCTGAGGCTAATGAGTCACTTAAAATGGCATTTAATAAGTGCAAAGCATGTTTGTCCCTTACAGAGATGCAAAAATCTTAACAATGGTGTCACTGTCAACAGGTAGTCTGGGACAAGACAGTTATGAATAAAAAACAGATGGGAATTTGTTTGGCTAGTTAGAACTTCTTGAAGGTGCAAGAACTATCGGACAACGCTCTGAAAGGCACTGCCGGAGTTCTGAATGATTTCATTTTGTTCATAATGACCTGGTGAAAAAGACTTCCGCACACCCAGTCAGTTTCAGAGCAGGTGCGTAAGCGACAAACAGTATGAGAGAAAAAATAGAGAGATATATCCGCACACTGCTAGCCTGGTGTTGGCCAGACTGATAACGTGGATTCACTCTTACGGACAGCAGCTGAAACACAGTCACTGATTGGCCCAATCATTTTCTGATTTCTCATACTCGCTCCCTATGGGCCGAAGTCCAGACTGATACCGGGGAGGAACGTGAGAGTGAATCCCCGTTATCAGTCTGTCCAGTGCCAGGCTAGCACACTGCCACTGTTCAAGAGAACATTGACTGATGCAGCAACAACAACATTTCGGTCATGTTGACTCATGTAGAACTTCTTAATGACCAAGCTGAATAAAGTTTGTGTTCGTTTGGAGTATATTCTGGTGCAAACAACACAGGTATCAGCATTGCATTTGTGATGTCTTTTACTGTCCTATAGTGCAAAACTATGGCTAGGTATACATTTGTTTGTCGATCTCCTGAGCCACAAAAAGGAGCTAAATTCACACCTTTGCTTGCACCACCAACACACTCCTGTGATGTCGATTCCCTTCGCCTATTTGCACGTACTAGGATGTGACATCACTGTAGTTCTTGACATGTGTAAAGGCAATAAATACATTTAACACATAACGTAATAAGAAGGCAAAGTTTTGCAGGATAATCCCTCACAGGACAAAGCAGTGATTGGGTTTTCAGGGTCAACGTGATCTATGCAACATCCGTAAGTTAACTTTATGATCAGTGTGTTTGACACAATGATAAGTAGGTTGGAGTGGCTCATTGACTTAGTTACCCAAGTGGTGCTACTCATATGCTGAGTTGACGGTGCCCAGGATTGAACCCAGAACCTTGCGGTCCAAAGGTCACCGACTACCACCACCGAGCTACCCGGACACAATGATACGCCAACCCTATCGCCAGAGGAAACGTTCTCATTGAACGTTTCTCCAGAAACGTTCAATGACAATGTTTCTGGACCACAAAAACATTTTTAGGTATGTTGCATTTCAACGTTTTGGTTTATGGTTAAGGTTAAGGTTAGGGTTAGGGTTAGCGTTAGGTTTAGGGTTAGGGTTAGGGTTTGGGTTTGGGTTAAGGTTAGGTTTAGGGTTCGTTAGTATGCAACGTAAAATCTACGATTTTTGACAAAAATGTTATCACTGTACGTTTCTGCAAAACATACTGTGACAACGTTTTCTCTGGCGACCAGGCTGGATATGCTGTGTATGTAAGGCAGAAGTTTTTGATGCTGGCTATAGTCCATGCTGAGATTAGGAGGACACCACTGACATTGCTATACTAATGCTCTAATAACATTCGTTATGAACAGGTGAGCAACAGGGCAGTTATATAGGGGATGCAGTGAAAATGAGGCCGAGAAAGCAAAAGAGAGTGAAAAAAGTTGAGAGGGACAGTCTGCACGCACGTGCGCGCTCACACGCACACACGCACGCACGCGCGCGCGCACGCACGCACGCACGCACACACACACACACACACACACACACACACACACACACACACACACACACACACACACACACACACACACACACACACACACACACACACACACACACACACACACACACACACACACACACACACAGTACCCTTCAACAAACACAGGTATGATATATCCATTGAGAAGTGACCTTGAACAGTGATGGTGGAGTAAATATTGTACAGTAGAGAAAAAGTAGGAGTGTAGAGATGGAGAGGTAGGAAGGGAGATAGCGAGAGAGAAGACAGATGGGAGGAGACAAATGTGTTGAGAATGTTCTGAAGAAATAGACTGTGACTCTGCTGCTCGCAGGAATCGATTACGTGTCTGAATACATAGTTTTGAGGACATAGAAACAATATGATACATTGCAGGCAACAGCCCGTTGCATAATCACAGCATTTAGCTGGCAAGCGGCTTCAATACCCTTCCGTCCAATTAGGTTTGCACACACACACACACACACACACACACACACACACACACACACACACACACACACACACACACACACACACACACACACACACACACACACACACACACACACACACACACACACACACGGTTGGCTATACTCAGGGGCACATTGAAGCATAGAATGCTTTCAGTACACAGGGTTAGTAAGGAGAGCAATCTACTTAGCAGTTAAGCTCCTTTATTGGCAAAAACTACCTCTTCTGTTCCCTGTTTTCCCGCACTGTCCTTGTGTGTGTGTATGTGTGTGTGTGTGTGTGTGTGTGTGTGTGTGTGTGTGTGTGTGTGTGTGTGTGTGTGTGTGTGTGTGTGTGTGTGTGTGTGTGCACACGCATTTTTATCGCGATTTTATATATTTTTTGGTTGATATCTGACGTTCATATTGACAGAAACCTCGCCTCAGTTTTTTTGTCCCAAATGGGCCGCCGTAGTGTTTACAAGCTGGACTGTACCACTCGTCCTAGGACATATAACATATAAAGGTAAGGAAAAGGCTAGTCCCAAATTCTCCTTTAAGCCCATAATGGGGAGACCCTGGTGCTGTACCTTCCAATCTAATGTACTGTTACTTGTACATAAAGCCAAAAACAAAAAAGGTAAATTATTAATTAATGGTCATGATAATTAATTACAACAGGAGGGGGCACCACAAAGCATGGAGAGATTAAGAGTGAGAAAGAGAGGGCGAGTGAGAAGGAATGAGAGGAAGAAGTGAGATCTCAGGATGATGCTGGGCGACCATCTGTTGACACTATTCTCCTTTCTTTTCTTTTTTTTTTTTTACATGCGCTCGCTATCCTTCACCCTCCTTTGTCCTCTTTCTCCCTCCCTCTTCCGGACATCACACCTCTCTTATCATCCTATGATACCCTCCTCTCTCTCCTTTCATCCCACACCTGGTAACGACAGCTAGTCTTAACATTCATTTTGTTCAATCTGTAGCACCATATTTGACCACTATTCTAACACATTCTCAGTCTCAAACCGTACTATACTAGCGGCATGGGACATCTGACCAATCTGCAAAATTTGACGTGACGGATCCTCCCGTCTTTAGCCAACTCAGCGCCGTTCAAGTTACGTCCCCTTAGGGACAGAATCGTAAATAATCAAGTCCCCCCCGCCAGCATGCAACGTTGCGGGGCGTTGCCCACACGTCGTTGTTGCCGTCTGGTAAAGCTCTGTCCCCAGCCGTCTCCCGTTTGCCATTACGGGTATGAGACAAGGTTGGCTATTCAAATAAACAGCTGTTTCTACGACGGTGTGTATCTTGTGGGGTCCAAAATAGTAATTAGAACTCACAAAACATTTAGCGTTGGAGACGTGCAGGTTTATGTTATAGTTCAGGGTAAACCGAGCATTGTGGGAATACATGGAATGTGCTTGGGGAGTAATTGCAGATGAGTATCACTGATCTGTGTGAATGCCAGTGCATGTGCCTTCGTCTGCTGTAGTGTGTGTGTGTGTGAGAGAGAGAGAGAGAGAGAGAGAGAGAGAGAGAGAGAGAGAGAGAGAGAGAGAGAGAGAGAGAGAGAGAGAGAGAGAGAGAGAGAGAGAGAGAGAGAGAGAGAGAGAGAGAGAGAGAGAGAGAGAGAGAGAGAGAGAGAGAGAGAGAGAGAGAGAGAGACACACACACAGATATGAGTGCGTGTGTTTTGTGTACTGTACATGCCTGTGGGTCAGTATAATATTAATCAAGGACTGTCTGACTAGTGCTGCTGTCAGCTCACGATACCATCCTAAGCATATTTCTCAGTCACTGGTTCCCAACGGTTTGGCTGAATGGCCGTGAATCAAATCTGCCCTCATCCATAAAGTCAAGACCTATTTTAGTCGCAGTCTTCATGAGGAAAATCAATCAGAAAAACATGAACTGATAGGGCTCCCTGGTGAATCCTCTGCCAATGCAAAAGGAAAATGTAAAGACATTTCAAAATCCACATATACATGATCTTATTTCATGCAGTTCATGTAAAAGCATATCTGGTGCATGTGAGACTGTGTGTGAGACAGTACATGTGCAAACAGTTCTGTGCATTGTCATGAACTTACATATCTCTGCTGTCCAAAAAACAGCTAACTCCAAAATGTTCATTTTTCAGGAAATGAAAAAAAGTAGAGTTAGAAGGTTTTATTCATCATTGATAAGAACAGCTGAATTGACCTCCAAGCTCACAATGAGGTTGGAGGTCAAAAGGGGGTGGAGCCTGGAGTCAGTAAAACCAGCTAACTCCGGTGGAGTTAGCTGGTTTAGCAGAAAGTTTGAGGATCCAATGGAGTTCTGATTTATGAAAAAAAAATGCAAAAGCGTCAAAATGGAGTTAGCTGGTTTCTGCTGGACAGCAACGATATTTGAGTACTGTGGTTCTCAAATGTTTTAATTTCAAAGGCCTGTTACAGACCTGTAAGGGTCCATTGAAAAACCCCTCAAGGAACCCTGTGGGTCCCTGGAACCTACGTTGAGAATCACTTTTTTAGTACAGTAGTTTGATGATTGATTGAATACTTTATCAACAGTTTGCAAAAACTACAGAGGTACAGTTATACAATAATGCTAGAAGGATAACACAAAAGGCCTTGAGTGCTTGTTTCCATTGTGAAATGTGGTCCTATGTATTCAATTCATCAAGACATATATAGACGTACAATATACAAGAAATCATCAATACTAGGAGCAGTAAAAGTATATTTACAGAAAAACTGTGTGGGGTAATTTATTTTGGCAAGCTAGAAGACTTGTCTAGGTCCAGTTGCAAACTGCAGACAGTTGTTTTTTATGGCGGGTTTGAAGGAGGGTATAGTCACATTTAGGTGGCTGGTGGTAGAGCATTCCACATTTTGGTGGCATAATAGTAGAATGAATTCATCCCCATGTTTGTGTCGAATCTGGGGGGAATGAGATCAGTGGAGCTCCCTCTGGTGTTGTGCCCGTGGGCGTTTCTCACTCTTTTGAAGTTGTTTGACAGGTACATGGGCACTGGTCCCTTGAGTATCTTGAAAACCAGACCCATTGCAAGTTGCTGTACTCTGTCCTCTACCCTGAGCCATCCCACCCTAGCATGATGAGCAGGGGTTAGGTGAGTCCTAGGTGTGAGGTTTAGTAGTAGTCTGATTAGTTTTGAGAGGTCTACAGGTAGTTTTGATTTTAGTGCCTTTGAGGTGCTAGAGTACCATGAGGTGCATAGTCAAAATGACATTGGATGGCATTTGATAATAACAATAATAATGATGATAAGAAGAAGGATGGAGATAGAGAGAGAGAGAGACAGAAAGAGAGAGAGAGAGAGAGAGAGAGAGAGAGAGAGAGAGAGAGAGAGAGAGAGAGAGAGAGAGAGAGAGAGAGAGGGGGGGGGGGGAGGGGTAAGGTGGAGGGAAAGAGAAAGAGGGAGGATGAGAGGCAGAGAAAAATAATTTACTTACAGTAAACAGTAACCTGGCCAGTGCTGAGTTCCAAAACCTGACCAAGCTGTCTGCAATGCGTTGTCAGCGCGATAACCTGCGAGTCCAATATAAACATATACACATTGTAATATACTGTAGTAATAATACATCAGTATAAACATTGATCACACAAAGCACAGAACTCCAGGAACATTGTGTGTCTGTCTCTGCTCCCCTTATCTATTAGCCTTCTCTCAGGGTGAAATGACTGTGTTGTGATGGGGAATGAACACAGAGCGCCATTCTACCTAACAGCATAGCGAGCTAGTCAGACGCACGCACGCACGCGCACGCACGCACGCACGCACGCACACACACACACACACACACAGACAGACAGACAGACAGACAGACAGACAGACAGACAGACAGACAGACAGACAGACAGACAGACAGACAGACAGACAGACAGACAGACAGACAGACAGACAGACAGACAGACAGACACACACACACACACACACACACACACACACACACACACACACACACACACACACACACAGATAGGCTGAGACAATAAGAGAGCAACAAACTCAGGAATAAGAGAACTAAATACAAACCTACAGAGAAGATAGACACAGAGAGAAGAGAAATCTAGGTTATTAGCCCCACATATCCAGAAGGACACTGGCAGGACACTGGGTTTGTATAGTTGAGATAGAGAAAATACAACACACAGAGAGGATAAAAGAAGGGAAAATATGAAGAAACAAACAGAGACAAAGAGAGGCTAAGATAAAGAAATGACAGAAAAATAAGGGAGAGACAGAGGAGAGAGCTACAGTATACAAAAGGGGAATAAAGGACGGCAGGGGAGGGAAAGAAAATACATGACACCACTGACATTTACCTTCCATATCCTCTGTAAACAAAGACGAAGGAATGGAGAGATGGATGAAGAGAGAGAGAAAGAGAGGCGAGAGGGAGTGGATGAATATATCACTGTTCCTGGGTAGCCGTGTAAATATTGAATGTATATACGAACCCCCACCCCCACCACTTCACCTTTACCCTGTGATAGCCACGCACACACCCACCCGCAGTCTGCAGATTTAACAACTCTGTCCTCCTGACACCCTAGTTCTCAACACGGCAGAAATTGTAGAGAGGATCAGGAAGGCATCATGGAGGCCCAACGACATATATGGGAGTCGTGTCAACTCGAAACCCTCAGGACGCGTGGCACTGACCACGTGCTGCCCGGCTGCGGCATTCACCGCAGCTCATCAGAATGAACGGGTTGGGATCGCACTCCGCAACAAGATCATGGTGGAGTATTGAGAGGGAGTGTCTTGTACCTCGCATAACACTTTACTTCACACATTTTCATTTTCTTTCATTCTTTTATATTGAGGTTGTCTATTTGTGCAATCCTTTATGTCATCAATCTGCATTACAGGAAAAACTAACTTCTATCTACAGTCTATCAACCGTTTGGCCGACCCTTACGGAGTCAGTACTAGGTTGCATCAGCTGTGGTGAGTTCAAATGTAGCCAAGTTAAAGGTAATTCATTTTGGTCATTTTATCGTCTACTCAGGCCTTTGTGAGCACCCCAGACAGTTTTTAAGTTGCTCCATTCAGTATTTAGATATTTGATATATCTCCGCCGAAAGTCAGATATGAACCAAAAAATATAATAAAATCGCGATCAAAATACACGATCTAGAGCATGGACCGTCCGCTCGGGTTTTTAGCTGCGGTCGACTCGGGATGGAGTTATGACATTTTTCTACTGTACCACTCGTCCTAGGATATAGTAATATCATATAAAAGGTAAGAAAAACGTAGACCGGAATTCTCCTTTAATGACCTGCATGAATAATTCAGAAATGACTCAATCCGTCTACGAAGCAAACGTTTCCTAAATTAACATACATTCCACACTGTGGAGATACATTTTTCATTGTATACAGTATGGATAAGTTGATATCTATGATAACTATATCTCGTTTATATTCAGGGACTATGTGATCATCTATGTGTGTGTTTATAGCCTATTCATGTTCTATTAGCAATGTTATTGAATGAATAATGTCTTACCTCAATTACCATGGAAGGTGCAATGCTAAACTGTATATTATGTATATTGTCCTCGGTACCAGGGACAGTGCAACATTGTATTGGTCTATGACCTATATACACCTACAGTATGGTCATTCAACACATGTATTACGGTTTTATAATTTATTACGGCGGCAGTGGGTCAGGAGGTAGAGCTGCCTCCTTGGAATCTAAAGGTTCCAGGTTCGATTCCCGGCTCCTCCTGGCTACGTGTCGAGTGTTTCCTCTGCCATCGCTGTGTAAATGTGTGTGTGAATGGGTGAATGTGAAATACATTGTACAGTGCTTTTGAGAAAAGCACTATATGAATGCAATCCATTTACCATTTACCATTACAGTACTTGTAGCATGATGTAGTTTTTTCTTCTTAATAGCGCTATTTTTCTTATGCAAAGTTGAGTTGGCCAAGATGGGACATTGTTATCAAGTATGAAAACAACTTGAACTTTTTATTCTCTTCTCGAATTCTATTTATATTTTTGATGATTATCTCTATTGGCTTAAAACTCGTCACGGTTCTATGTTACTTTATACTTCCCTAAGGGAAATTTGTCTTGGTTTATGTCCAGCTACCACTTAAAATACATACAATTTTGTATTTTAATGTACATTTAGCAATTTAATTTATAACCATGTCAGTTTTGTAATAGTTTTCCCCTCGAGATGACTGACAGATGACAGTTAAGCTAGTGGGGAGGTGGTGGCTAATGGTTAGTGGACTATTGTTCACACCCATTATCGGGGCTGCCAGAGGTGTTAGAAAATGCCTTTTCTCCGCTTCTTGAATTGATTTGGTTTAACATCATTAAAATTTCAGTCAGATAACTCACAAATAGATTGAACCAGTATTATAGACCGAATAGATTGAACCAATATTTAAGAATGAGTATACAAGTGTGGATGTAACAATTTATCTTGGCGTTCAGGCTCTGCTACATTTTTCTCCCTGCTCAGCCATCATTAACCACTAAGAGCAGGGAGATAGATATATAATAACAACCCCCCATGGGGAACAGAACCAATAGCAGAGCCCACTGGTTGTGCTGGGGTGGTGGTGGGAGCAAACGCTGCATGACAACAACCGGAACACACAAAGCGGAAGGAACGTAGATTTAGGTGAGCTTAAGTAACCCGCCCAATTGGACAGCTGATTGCCACGTCAGTGTATGACGTATGGGTCTTGCATGACGCTGTATACAGCCACATGAGCATGAATGTAACCTCTCGAGTGTATACTGCCTGAACTAACATCGCAGGCTACGTATCATGAGCATATCTTCTTCAAATATATTTTAGAATAACATTTGAAAGTTTACATTATGTGCTTTCATAATACTGTATGTAAAAAGCTGACAAATAACCAAGGCCTAAATGTGGCATGAGGCACTGGCCCCGGTTGAAAATGTGAGTTACTCAACTCTCAAGTCTAATATCTGATATTATGTGAAGGTAAATGACCCCAGGGCCCATTCCAAAACACACTGTTAATGGTAAAATGCTTGGCTCGCAATTAAAACATTTCGTTAAGCAGTTCTTAACTTTGTTGATGTGCAGCTCCCCTGTGAGCAAGCAAGTTATTTTTTCTAATTAAGCTTGGCACTGTACACAAATCTCTGCTCAGCTGCTCTGTTGTGTTATCTGTCTCACTAACTCCTGCAGGGAAACTACAAAGGCTTTAGGCCAAGACACGTGCACGCACGCACGCACGCACGCACGCACGCACGCACGCACACACACACACACACACACACACACACACACACACACACACACACACACACACACACACACACACACACAGTGTAGTATGTAGCCGCCTCTAGGCTGCACCTGTTTCCCTCGGTAGGGAGGTTAAGCTAAAGTGTCCTCCCACCCCTCGCCCATGGTTTATTTTTTATTTTAATGCTCCATTTCATGCTCTTTTCCTCTCTCTCTTGTTTTTCTCCCCATCCATCTCTGTTTTCCATTGTTCCCACAGTTATCTGTGGAACCTTCCCTCTTCAACACTCATCCAGCTCTGTTTCCTCTCCTCTACCCCTCCACAGGTGGCAGGACAGCTGGACAGCATAAGCAGACTGCTCTGATCTAGATAAGCACCTGGACACACCGAGATGCAAGACAAACCACAGAAACAACACAAACAAGACAAACCACAAACACAGAACAAAAGGCTGATGACTGCGGTATGCCAGTACAGTAAACAATGTTCAAATATGGTATTCTCATGAAACACATGCATGCACGTACTGTACACGCACGCACGCACGCACGCACGCACGCACGCACACACACACACACACACACACACACACACACACACACACACACACACACACACACACACACACACACACACACACACACACACACACACACACACACACACACACACACACACACACACACACACACACACACACACACACACACACACACACACACACTAGAGGCAGTATTATATATTATATAGAGGAGAGCCAGACTGCAATATTTTTGAAGTGCTCAAGATGGCGGCACTGATACGTAAGACTGTGATCAAAACACGTCAATCAATCAACCCTTTGTCTGTACTAGACCTTCTCGGGAACGATGCAAGTTGGAAATGCATGCCCCATCCAGTTAAAGCACGTTCAGAGTACATGGGTTTTCACGTGTGTCAGGGGTGAGGACGGCCGTATGCTCGTTATTACACCTAGCATGGTCCAATACGTTTATAAGAGAACGTATAGGCCTATATACGTATTCAATGCGAGAGTATATAGCATGGGACTGTGTTACCATGTCCGATTGTCCCCTCCAGGGACTTAGGCTCCTCCCTACACCCTTTCCCTATAGGCTCGAAATCAAACCTACCACTTCATGTTGAATCTCAACCAGACAACTGGCCATGTCTACTGTATTGACAGGAAGATAGCACAGAGGGGAAACGGTGAAATCAGCGTGGGCAGCGCAGGCAGGGGGCATCAAGGCCACTGTGGCCGTAGGGCATGTAACTTTTCAAGGGGCACATGGCCAAAGAGAGGGAAAATTCCTGCCCTGGCGCCACCCTTTGGCCAATGATTGTGAGTTTCGTGTCTTTACCGTTTGGCATAGCCCTCTATACCATATTGGCAAGTTTCGTAAAAAACGACGGAAGAAGAAAAAACAAAAGGGTGCATATACGCACTGCGTGCTTGGCCCCCTAATAAAAGCAACAAAAACAAATACAAAAGGGCGCCTTCCGACATGCTTGGCCCCATAATAATAATAATAATGTCTACCATTCACACACTTTAACACTGAAAGAGCATTAAAAAAAAACTTAAAAAACTGTGGCGTTGCATGATGTTATAAACCCTTCTACTGCCCTCTCACAAGCTTGGATCCTTTCTAAAAATAGAAAAAGCAATGCAGCATTTAGGGGATTCATGTAATGAGAGACATTTGTAGCATTATGCTTGGTTCCGCAGATACAGATGGAGTGCCAACACTATGCAGAGAAGTCATGCCAATGCACTCTCGCCTCCTGGAATTTGACTTTGTATTTTATAGTTCCAATGGAAGATACCTGGGGCGAGAAGGAAAGGATGTCGATCACATTGTTGCATCATGATCTAATAAGAATGCATCTCAATGAGCTGTGAGTGCATGTGAATGCCAGCCCCTCTGTAATTACAAATCATGTCTATTTGTGGGTATCTCTGCAGGGCTTGCACGTCCATGTAAAAGGGTTTGTCTGTGCGAATAAGAGCAATAGGTGTGCGTACCGTGTGCTTGAACGTATCTGTGTGTATGTGTGTCTGCATGCATGCGTGGGCAGAGGTTAATTTAGCTCAGCAAGTGAAGAGCCCTTGATAAAGAGCAGCCTTATCCCTGTTTAATTACCTTCCGCCTGCTTGTCACTGACCCACACATGCACCCGACCGCCAACCCACCCACACACACACACACACACACACAAACACGATGCACTCAAAGAATTGTGCATGTTGAAAATGGTGTACAAGGAAACATGACATCAGGGCCCCCTTTGCACGCACGCACACGCGTGCACACACAATCTGAACGTGTTGCCCAATCACAGTCACAATACTGTACCGTTTATACACGTGTAGCTCAATTACCCCCCCCCCCGCCCCCCCCCACACACACACACACACACACACACACACACACACACACACACACACACACACACACACACACACACACACACACACACACACACACACACACACACACACACACACACACACTAATGAATGCATGGGTGTAATCGAAGCTTAAAGGGAACAAGAGGACAAGAGCGGTGGCAGAGTAAGAAGCCTGATAGGTTGGGGGGTGGGATGGGGGCTTAGGTGGAGAATGAGAATGTGTGGATGTGAGTGTTCCATTGAAAGATTAGTAAAGAGCAAGAGACAGGGAGATAAGAGATGGGAACTACCAGTGGAAAGACATAGAGAGACCGATTAATAATGTAGTAGGAACAATGGGCCTGATTCACTAAGCTGGTCGTAAATAACGTGTGAATAAAAGGTGTATTTTCTCTAAGCAAAAACTGACGATGCGATTCACAAAGGGGTGTGTAAATCCCTCAAATGTGCGGATCACAGGTCTATGTCATGATGTATCCGGACGGCTGCCAGCTGGTCTTACAATTTCAAGCCGTTCCAGAAATGTTAATTTGCATTGTTCCATGCCCATTTTCACACCATAAAAGGCAACAGGAAATGAAATATCCAACTTCAACTTCACCGTGCCTATTATAATGGACTTTGGGCTTGTTTTTGTGTGAAGTTGCTTGTAAATATTGTTAGTTGCGGGTTGGGTTTTTTGGGCTTGTTTCTAAAGTGTAGTTGATTATTTGGGCTTGTTTCTAAAGTGTAATTCTCACAGAATCTGGCAACACTGGTACTGAAGAAGTTCAACTTCATCTCTCGGTAAAAAATACAGATCTCGTCGACGTCGCATTGCCTTGACAACTTGTACGTCTGTTCTGTCTGGAAGTGTGTCCCGCGATGGATCAGCTGAACGTAATGCTCTCATGTGTAATGAGAATAAAACGGTTACAAAGTTTAACCCCACCACCAAATAATAGGCTAATAAACATTGAAAGGATATTATATAAGCCTTTTCTACTGAACATTGTGCGCGTGCATGTATGTGCATGAGTCTGTACATGAGTCACCTTTACCGAGGTAAAAAGAGCCAATAACATACGGAATATACTGTACACACTTTGGAAATCGTCCAATTTTGTCTCATTCCTTAGTGTCCCCATTGACAGAGTATGATGACGGCGTCATAATAGTCATCATAATCATAATAGAGGTTATGGACTATACGGCATACAGTATCCCTGTGTGCGTGTGTATGTGTGTGCGTGCATTATTGTAATTTTGATGCAATTTGAATTTCAGTTTTACATATTCATGGCAGAGTACAGTATTTCACAAATATGTCTCTGAACAAATAGACACACATTCCCACACAAGCAACTAATTCAAGAGTATGCACAAAAACTGTCTCAACACACACACACACACACACACACACATGCGCACGCAAATATACTGTAAACAACATATACTGTATAAAATAAACATATGTATGTAAACAACATATATTGTTTACTTCTGTAAACACAAATATACATATATACTCTCTCACGCACGCACAAACACACTCATAATAACAGACCTTCCAGGATGAGTGTGGTGCTGACGGCAGGACCAAAATAAGGCTAATTTAATTAGTCCTAATAAAACGGCTGAGTGCAGCAATCAGAGGCCCATTACTGAGATGGCAAACGCCACTAGAATTAAATGACTACATGGGGATGTGTATTAAAAAGCTAATAACATAATTACACACACAACAGCCTCGCTTGTCATTGCTAAACAATGCTGGTGGAATGCTAATGGCTGTCACAGGCAGTGTTATTCGCTCTCTTTCTCTATTGCCTTTCCCTTTCTGTCCTCTATAGCTTTTTCTCTTTCTCCTTGGCCCCCGAGATGTGTGTCTGGCACTTTTCTCCTTCTCTCACTCTCTCTCACCTTATTTCTCCCAGTCCTTTTGTCTTCCAGACCCTTTGTTTCTGCTTTGTTGTCTCATCCAGGACTGTATTTCTCTCTCTCTTGCATTTAAAAGCTGGTAATGATGAACACAGCCATCAGATACAGCAGCTAATGTGGTATGTTACAGCTGTTGGGGACAGACACAACCAAGCGTCTCTCAGCATCGTACGTGGCAATTTCAATGTTAGCTTCATTGTTCCCCCACTGTTTTCAGCTTTAGTAAACTACACAGTAAGTGAGTGAGGTAAATTACCAAGAACCACCAGTATTTAGAATACTCTACGATTAGAACATAATCTGAGTAATCGATCAAAACTGATGCAAAAAAGCCTCTGAAATAATTTAAGACAGCTAGTACAGCACTTGTATACACAATTATGACAATTCTAGGATCAATACTAGATATGAAATTGCACATATTAAAATATCATAGATCGTTTTAACCTATAAAAATTACTTCATAATATAGGCTTAACATCAACCACTTTTAGGCATTACTATACAGTATGTCAATGCTTCGTTCTTTCATATGCTGATAAAGAACATACAGTTAATTTAACTCGATTTAACTAGAAATGGGCGCTCCGTGGAGTGCACATCTCCGCCAGGCAAGGTTGCCTAGCCGGGACTGTGTACGATGGGTGGGTTGTAGCCATCAGGACCAAAGGGGGAAATAGTGTTTCTACACCATACGGTGCAACTTTAATGAATTAGGCCACGCACACACCAGCTTTCCAGAGATGATAAAAATTGACCTATGAAGCAATACCCTTTTCAGGATCCTGATATTGTTTTTGAAAATGTTTGACCATTTGACCATATTCACATACAGTATATCACATAATGTTCCATAACATTATGTATGTGAGTTTCACATTCTTCTTCTGCCTCTTCGTGCACTCTCTCCACCATCTTTCTCTCTAAAGACTCGCTGGGTTTCACCATGACTCCCGCCCTCCTTGTGTCCTTGGGCAGAGAATGGAGAGGTAGTCAGTAGGGAGGAGAGTGATTCTGATTGACACTCTGTAACTTCTCTTCTTTGTTAGCATCAAACCCATTCAACTGTGTGTGTGTGTGTGTGTGTGTGTGTGTGTGTGTGTGTGTGTGTGTGTGTGTGTGTGTGTGTGTGTGTGTGTGTGTGTGTGTGGGTGGGTAGGTAGGTGGGTGGTTGCAGGAGTGTGAGTGTTTCTTTGTGCATTTGTAACTTTGCAGCTGCATTTACTTACCATCAGGGTATGTATCTGAGCATCCTTTATGTGTGCGCGTGCATGTATGTGCATGAGTCTGTGCATGAGTCTGTCTGTGTGTGTTGGGGAGTGCGCGTGCTTGCGTTTACTTGTTTACGTGTATCTGTATTTGTGTGTTTGTGAGTATGGATCGTGTGTGTGTGTGTGTGTGTGTGTGTGTGTGTGTGTGTGTGTGTGTGTGTGTGTTTGTGAGTGTATATCTGAATATGTGCATCATTATTTGTGTTTGTGTGTGTGAGCATGGATGTGTGTGTGTGTGTGTGTGTGTGTGTGTGTGTGTGTGTGTGTGTGTGTGTGTGTGTGTGTGTGTGTGTGTGTGTGTGCACGTCATGCGTGCAAGTCATCATAAAATTCAGTGAGCTGACTCAAGGCTGGCTCTGCTTATGAAAGTGGTGAACTAGCCGGCAGATTTCTATGAACATAAATGAACATGTGAACAGCAGAGAGAAAAGAGTGATTGATGTAAGGTGCCACAGTTGCTAGGCAATTTCAATAACCTTGATCGGTGGATGTGGCTTTTACAGCGAATACTCTGCAGTCATTTGCACCGCTTACAAAGTTATCTCACCAATTTTATAACAGCAATTCAGAAATATTGCAAATATTAGTCCGCTTACAGACCAAATCATATACACAATCAATGAC
>NC_139943.1:27890414-27922914 GCF_963454915.1 Gymnoscopelus microlampas
TCTCTCTCTCTCTCTCTCTCTCTCTCTCTCTCTCTCTCTCTCTCTCTCTCTCTCTCTCTCTCTCTCTCTCTCTCTCTCTCTCTCTCTCTCTCTCTATTTAAATCCTCTTTTTATTTCTCATCTCTCTCACTTTGTTTCATCTTCTGGGCAAAAACCCCTTGCCTTCATCATCATCTCCTCATCAATTCCACCCATCTCTCTCCTTCCCTCTTTCTTTCAACACACTCTTTTCTCTTTAATTATCACCCTTCCTTCTATGTATACCTCCAAATACTGTTGCTAGCACATGTATCAGATTCCCTTAAACTCTTTCCCAGGAATGGAATGAATGCTAACTTTACATTGCAATGTCACGAGGCAGTTAATCATTTTGTTAGTATCATAAATGATTCTGAGGGCAACAAAGTGCAACATAACAACAAAAAGTTCACAGGCATATTGTGTTAAATATTTACAGTAGCTTATAACAGTCTCATCATCATGACGTGGTCATACAAGGTGCGTGTTATATATTGCTACAGTTTATTAAGGAATCATAGAGGTGATTTACACTTATTACACACTTATTTAAATCTTAATTTGTTAATACTTTGGGGTTTTCTTTACCCACAGCATTTATTTTCCATGATGACATGATTATCTTGTCTTATTGGCCACTGTGTCCATTTGTCTTTCTTTCCGGCTACCAAAATACTGCACTACACGACACTGCACCAAACTACACATTACACTACTCTACACCAAACGACATAAGCTATTCGGTTGTAGGTCCATCAAATTGTGCTTCCAATTCAATATCGTTCCATTTGGGGCACAATTCACTCTTCTTTGTATCACAATGATTTGCTTCCGATTCTTGAGTACATACAGTACTATGCTTGCTTTATATACTAAGAAGCCCCATAATAGATTCAGGATGATGACAACAAATTACTTAAGGCAAGGAAATATCAAAACATTCAAAATCATTATGATTGTATGTTATGTTGTGCAATAGGAGATGATTGCATTGAGAGGCTTTTGCTCATGTTGAGGGCTGTATAAGATTAGATATGAGTTGAATGCAGAGCTCCAGTCCGTTCTGATGATGAATACTACATTGTCACCTTACACTACTGTCAAACTGTCATTCTCTGCCTCATCCTTATTATTTTCTTTCTTTCATGTCTTAGCCTACCACCAGAAGACAAACTAATACACCCTCGCTATTACCCATATCAATATGTTTGTTTTAATAGGTGGAAATGTGCAATGTTAGCAAGTTGACACAATTGTAGACTGAGTCACTGTGGTGCATAAAAGCTATTAAATTAAACATACAGCAACACAAAGAGTTGAGCGCAACAGTGTACCATTATTGATATCCATTCCTAGCCGTCAAATCCAACACAACCCTCTTTAATGTCTCTTCACACGGATCTCCTGTTTCTTGTTTTTTTACATTTTTTATTTCTTCTAAATTTAGAGTAGCCAATTATTTCCCCCCCCCTTTCTCCCCAATTTAGTCGTTCTGCCAATTCATCATTACTCAGTCCCCACACACATTTGTTGTACAGTACACTACTGGCTCAGCTGCCAGTGAAGAGCCCCCACCGGGAGCAAAGCACCGCCACCCCACTCCCCCCAAACACTCCCTGCTGACAAGTGCCACCCCAGCCCGTAGGAGTATGTGCAGTGACAAATATCATAGTGCTTTTCCAAACACTATTCACCTGTTTCCTAGGCTTTTCACTTCCTGTGTGTGTTCCACTTCCTGTCGATTTGATCCAATGAAATCCAATGAAACTGGTCAGATGACTAATGATATCCAATGAAATCCGACAGGAAGTGGAAAACACACAGCCTAGGAAACAGGTGAATAGAGTTCACATCTTACCATCGATGTGAACTTACCGATGGACTTACTGCCGACCGATAAGTCCATGTATGGAGATCCCTGATGTCATCAGTATATGCCCATGTATGGGCATGGTTATGTTTGAGTCCGTTTTAAAATAGGATAGGACAGTTACAAAGTGCTTTACAGAACATGTTAAAAACAACAAACAACAGCAAATAAAACCAGCATTTGCAGTCAGCAGATAAAACCAGTTATGCAATCAGAGTTGGCTTAAGCACATAAACTTAAATAAATAAATAATAAAACCCTTTTCAGAAGTGATTTAAAAGAGAACACTGATTCTGCCATCTTAAGATCCTCGGGCAGGGTATGCAAAGCCTAGGGGCCCGGGCCTCAAAGGCCCGAGCGATATGAATGAATTAAACTGTGTCCAAGTGTACAGTAAGTGCATTTAGCTGCCTACCGAGGTGCAGTCTTGTGTACAACCAAATGGAAAATGGATAAGGGGAGGTCCAGAGGTCCCGCTATTGCTTTCCATTAAGTCTATGGGTCCGATAGCATGTTTTCGAATAGCTCAACGACATGCCCTTAAACCACAGCTCCACCCGCAAAGTAGACGGCTCAAGTCTTAACGGCAAGGGCGTCCGGAAGATATTGTTTAGGCGCAACGGAGCTGCCTTGGCTGTTAAATAAGGGACAGGGCGTCGCAGACGATCCATGGTGTAGAAGGAAAAAAGAAGGGGTCCTATAGACCCCTGGGGTACGCTGGTCAATGAAATATATGGTTTAAAAGAATCAAGAAGGATCTATTTCTCATTCACTCATACCAGTACAAGTAGTTAAATGTTGGTTTAAGTGTTTAAACTACTACGCCAAAAAAGGACACCTTTTTGCTTTAAACATCAGACCAGTAAACCAGAGAAGTGATGATTCATCTATGCTGAATACAGAGCACCGGCCTCTGTGTCAGACTGCTGAGCAGTTGGCTTTCTCAGAACATGACTTGACCTTCTATGTGTTGATTCAGTGTGCCTGCATGTGTGTTGTGCATGCCTAAATAGATCTGTGCATGTGCAAGCAAGATGTTCAAGTTTATTGCATGAGCTGCAAAACAAACTATACATACAGTATAGATGTGCATAGATGTGATAAAGCTTGTTTATCTCTTTGAGGATTAGTCTGATTGGTCAAACAAGCGTGGACATCCCTATGGCATCCAGTGTTTCAATGCTTAGAACAGCTCTTCATATTAACCACATTAACCCTGGCCTATTTTGGAATGCCAATATTACATTTTGTTTTAAAAAATAACGAAAATTGCAGATCTACAAGGTCACAATATAGGCTGTGATGAAATATACAGTATTAAGTAGTTTTTCTTTAAAATTTGCCCATTTTTATACTCATATACGTAGCTCAACAACGCTGGGTCTTTCTTTTGGTGAAACCAAACAAGTCAGACATGTTTGTGTTTGTGTGTATGCATGAGCATGCACGTGCTTACTGTGTGCTTGCATGTGGTGTGACAGGGTGCTATTTTTATCAGCTGAAGCTAGGTAGCATTCTCCTGGCAGGAGAGAACAAACGGTAAGAGCAATAAAGGCACGGAGGGGGGCATAAAGACATACCCTGGTGCCTTTGATTAGTAGATCCAGGCACACACACACACACACACACACACACACACACACACACGCTTTTGATCTGTGACCCCCAAGATATGCATGTGTGTGTGTGTGTGTGTGTGTGTGTGTGTGTGTGTGTGTGTGTGTGTGTGTGTGTGTGTGTGTGTGTGTGTGTGTGTGTGTGCGTGAGCTTGCGTGCGCGTGAGCTTGCGTGCGTGCGTGTGCCCTCACAAACACATTTGGAATTGTCCTTATAACTGAAAATAAGCTGTTTTATATAAATCTCTCTCCTCACAACTCAATAACGCTGCCTCAGAAACATCTGCAAGTCCTAGCAACACTTCGACCGGCTTCATCGGGAATCATGTGCTTGTATTTTGCTAAGAGTTTAGTTGTAAAGTTTAATTGATATAAATGTATTTGTGAATTAATTCTCCCCATTGACTTATAATGGGAAAATGCGTAGTCTCCCATTCAAGGATTTTTCTCTTGGAAACCGTAAGGGCTACAGTTACAACACTTGGAGGGGAGGTTCCTAGTACAGTGGCCTACATACAAAAAATGGTGGTGCTAAAACAGCCCACTTTACGTTTTGCCCTATAACTCTTAAACCGTAGCTGGTAGAATAAAAAAACATTGTCCCCTAAATTCCTTGGGTCATGACGCAACTCCCTATATAAAATCTATACAGACATTTGCGTCTGTATAGATTTTCCACCATTTAGAATTTTCTTCAACACAGACTTTTTGCTCCACCTCCTATACAAAACAAAAATTGGTTCACATGATCTCTGTTTTTTGATAGTCCCAACCGCTTGTCCTAGGCTTCGAAGTATTTTACAAAAAATGCCAAAAATCATGAATAAAACGTCCAGTCAATCCCAAATTTGAATCACTTGTCAAGGGTCCAAAAGCATTTCCACTTTGACCAGGGGGCACCACAAATGCGCGAAATGTAACCGTTTGATGCAAAAACATGATTTTTGGGGGGGTCAACCCTCTCAAAATGAAATACAAGTCATCTCAGGAGTGACGTGAAAACATAATTGGCTTGCAAAATTTCTTAAAATCAAAACGCAGTGTTGACTTGTGCCAGACACACACACACACACACACACACACACACACACACACACACACACACACACACACACACACACACACACACACACACACACACACACACACACACACACACACACACACACACACACACACACACACACACACACACACTCTCTGTGATTGTGTTTGAGAGAATGAGATGCAGGGTGAAATGTGTGTGTGTGTGTGTGTGTGTGTGTGTGTGTGTGTGTGTGTGTGTGTGTGTGTGTGTGTGTGTGTGTGTGTGTGTGTGTGTGTGAGAGAGTGAGTGTGAGAGAGAGTGAGTGTGAGAGAGAGAGAGAGAGAGAGAGAGAGAGAGAGAGAGAGAGAGAGAGAGAGAGAGAGAGGTGAACTCTTGTACAGTAAGGACTGCATGGGGTCAAAAAGACAGATGGCTGATACCAAATATTTTCAAACTGTGAAGCTCTAATGTTTTGTGGTGAAGTCTATTTAACCAGACAAGCTGGCTAATAACACATTAGAGTAACGCCCTGAGAGAAAAGAAGGGCTGCTCAAGTAGTAAGTACACAAACTTGTCGACACTTTGAGTTTCATCGCTGGTCCAGGGATTCAAACCTACCCAACACTAGTTGTTAGTCTGTAACAATAATGTATAATTATTTCAGTAACAGACTTACAATATCTTACAGACACATATACAGTACATCAAAAGGAGCATTTAACTAATCACCTGAAGGTGGAAATGTACACATTTACCCAAAGAGTAACACAATAAACAATAACACAATAAACGCTATGAACGAGTCAAACAACCCAAAGACTACATTTCCCATGAACGTGGCTGCTGGAACAGTGATTTCAGACCCGGAAGTGTAGTTCTTAAGACTTTTAAGGCAGAATTAGTTCAATTTTCTTCAGAAACAGGCTGCATCAAATATGTATGAATATCATAATAAATGATGCAAAGCCACCCCCCTGACAGAAATGCCGAGGTGGTGTGTTTATGTTTGGAACGTGATCTAAGATTCTATGCTATGGGGATATCAACACAAACAATAAAGCCACGACCCAGGGGAACAGCGCCCTCTAGTGGCAGTGACGTCAGACTTCGGTGCTCTATAAGGGTTCACAGCCATTCAGTGAACACTAGATGACAGCGGCCCAAGTTTGTGAGCATGGCATTCTTGAGTTTGAAACATTCAAAAGTGTCATCTCAGTTATGGTGTGAATGCTAACGCTAACCGATTATTATTATTATATAAGAAATAACTTTTTTTTAGAATCTTCAAACAGTGTTTGAAGATTTAATGGATCTGTCAGTGGAGTCCAACAATAAGGTCTGCCTGACAGACAGAGAGAGAGAGAGAGAGAGAGAGAGAGAGAGAGAGAGAGAGAGAGAGAGAGAGAGAGAGAGAGATAGAGACATTATTGTGCAAGTGTGTATAGAGAGAAATTGACAGAGAAAGGAAGGAAGAGGGAGAGAGGTAGCACATGTGAGAAAGAGGAGGGGTTGGGGCAGTCTGAAGGCCAAACATTGAGACCAAATTAGTGGCTATGGTTCTGCTAAATGTCAGAGTGTGTGTGTGTGTGTGTGTGTGTGTGTGTGTGTGTGTGTGTGTGTGTGTGTGTGTGTGTGTGTGTGTGTGTGTGTGTGTGTGTGTGTGTGGGTGGGGGGGGGGGGGGGGGGCTGTTACACTCCTTAGAGGTGCAAGCCCACAGAATTACTCCTCTTAGCCCTGCACATGCACATTATCACACTATCCTCATTAGCAGCAGGACATGCCATTTCTGGACTGTTCTGTGCCAATGTGTGGAGGAGAATGGAGGGTGAACTATAACTTTTAAACCTCCATTTCTCTCAGTGCCTCCTCTCTTCAGTAGTATACACACTAGCAGAAACACAAACAAACGTTTTCGCACCTGAAGTTCATTTGCTTTGTTCTTATTCAGGAACTAATAATGACACAATGTTGCAATTTTGCAAATTTGGTTTGTGACCACAAACGCCATGTGTGAACAAACTGCCGTCTGAAGTTTTTATTTAAAGTATTTAAAGTGTAACATTTTCAATTTAACAAAAACTTTGATATCATCTGGTACAGGCAAGACTGGTACATTTACTATAACCATTCCACATAAATGTGTTTTTTGACAACTTCACAAAACAATATAAATACTATACTTTATACTTTGAAGTTAATAAATACAGTTTCTGTTTTTTTTTTACTTCCGGGTCAATTCCTCCCATCTATGGATGGGTTTGCGTAGCCAGAGTGGAGTATGTTGATACATCCTGCGAGGACATCAGAGGTGATAGGTTGGCGGCATGGAGGGTTACGGGGCTCGTTTCTTCTCAGGCTCTTAAGGAGCAGAGTGACGTGGGAGTGGTGGGCAAAGGGGTGAGGTGCTCCTGTTAGGAGCTTAGTTATTAAATTAATACCTGATAGACAGGGATGGTGGATGGAAGCATGGCCCGAGATGAATGGCTGTGATGAGGTCCAGAGATGGACATGGCAAGCTGTAGGTTGAGTGGAAGGACTGGAAATGTTTCCATGCGGTCCAGTAGGAGGAAAGTGTGGATGGAGCTACACCTTGCAGGATGTGATTTCTGGAGATGGATAACAGGTTATGGAGAGGATTTTTTAGGGGAAGGTCATCTCTGAATATGGAAGAACTGGAGTCGGGTGGAGGTCTACAGATAATGCCAATGATCTGAATCTCTAGAATGAAAAGCGTGAGAGGGAATCAGCTATTGTGTTGTGGTAGCCATGGACATGACCAGCTTGGATGATGAAGTTGTGGGTGACGGAGAGCCATGTTAAACGCCTGATCAGAGCCATGATGGGTAATGATGAGGAGCGACCTTTATTAATGATGTGGACTGTAGACTGGTTATCTGAGTGGATTAATACTGAGCGGCTGGTCCATTCGTGACCCCAAAGAGAGGCCGCGACAATGATTGGGTGAAGTCGGAACTAGGGATGAGGCTATTGATGCTGGGGATGGATGAACCGTGTGGAGAAGAAAGATCAATGATTAAGGACGGGATGTTGATAGGGGTGGGTAGGTAAAACAGTCAGCTTTTGGATTTGTTTGGTTGGATTGTGGGGGCATGTGATACGGGCATGGGCTCCGCCGCAGTACGTACAGACGTGCAGGAGCTTGCATGTAGTTGTGTAGTAGTAGATGTTTCGCATCCCTTTGGTTGAAATTGTTGCACAACATTTGGGAACCAACAAACATGATCTTCCTACCGCGCTTGTCCAGGGCTCGCACCTGAAGTTCATTTGCTTTGTTCTTATTCAGGAACTAATAATGACACAATGTTGCAATTTTGCAAATTTGGTTTGTGACCACAAACGCCATGTGTGAACAAACTGCCGTCTGAAGTTTTTATTTAAAGTATTTAAAGTGTAACATTTTCAATTTAACAAAAACTTTGATATCATCTGGTACAGGCAAGACTGGTACATTTACTATAACCATTCCACATAAATGTGTTTTTTGACAACTTCACTAAACAATAAATACTATACTTTATAATTTGAAGTTAATAAATACAGTTTCTGTTTTTTTTTACTTCCGGGTCAATTCCTCCCATCTATGGATGGGTTTGCGTAGCCAGAGCGGAGTATGTTGATACATCCTGCGAGGACATCAGAGGTGATAGGTTGGCGGCATGGAGGGTTACGGGGCTCGTTTCTTCTCAGGCTCTTAAGGAGCAGAGTGACGTGGGAGTGGTGGGCAAAGGGGTGAGGTGCTCCTGTTAGGAGCTTAGTTATTAAATTAATACCTGATAGACAGGGATGGTGGATGGAAGCATGGCCCGAGATGAATGGCTGTGGCTGATGTAGGAGGTGAGTGTGATGAGGTCCAGAGATGGACATGGCAAGCTGTAGGTTGAGTGGAAGGACTGGAAATGTTTCCATGCGGTCCAGTAGGAGGAAAGTGTGGATGGAGCTACACCTTGCAGGATGTGATTTCTGGAGATGGATAACAGGTTATGGAGAGGATTTTTTAGTGGAAGGTCATCTCTGAATATGGAAGAACTGGAGTCGGGTGGAGGTCTACAGATAATGCCAATGATCTGAATCTCTAGAATGAAAAGCGTGAGAGGGAATCAGCTATTGTGTTGTGGTAGCCATGGACATGACCTGCTTGGATGATGAAGTTGTGGGTGACGGAGAGCCATGTTAAACGCCTGATCAGAGCCATGATGGGTAATGATGAGGAGCGACCTTTATTAATGATGTGGACTGTAGACTGGTTATCTGAGTGGATTAATACTGAGCGGCTGGTCCATTCGTGACCCCAAAGAGAGGCCGCGACAATGATTGGGTGAAGTCGGAACTAGGGATGAGGCTATTGATGCTGGGGATGGATGAACCGTGTGGAGAAGAAAGATCAATGATTAAGGACGGGATGTTGATAGGGGTGGGTAGGTAAAACAGTCAGCTTTTGGATTTGTTTGGTTGGATTGTGGGGGCATGTGATACGGGCATGGGCTCCGCCGCAGTACGTACAGACGTGCAGGAGCTTGCATGTAGTTGTGTAGTAGTAGATGTTTCGCATCCCTTTGGTTGAAATTGTTGCACAACATTTGGGAACCAACAAACATGATCTTCCTACCGCGCTTGTCCAGGGCTTGGGAGGAGGCTGGGTGGTGTTGGGGCGGCCAGGTCTAGATCGCCTGTCCTGGCCCGGCCCGGCTGGGGCATGCCCAGGAGGGTGGGGCATGCCCATGGGGGTGCTGAGGTGGGGCGGGGGTAGTGTGGAGCTGAAGCTGCTGGGCGGTGAGCTGGACAGCTGAGAGCACACACTGGGTGGTGGGGTGGGAGGGGCAACCGCAGATATTGCAGTCGAGGGCAGCACTGCCGGAAAAAGCCGACAGTACAACTCGACATCCAGCACGCCCCAGTATGTTGAAAGATTCCACTGCTGGAGTTGAGCTGCTGCCCTCGCTGCAAACTGCCGATGGTATTCATAAAAAAGGGTGCCACTGAAACGCACTGCCATATCCATGGACGGATGTGACGTCATCCCAAAAAACATCACCTCCATCCACTCCTACATTAGGATTTGTAGAAAAACACATCTAGCTCGGATTTCCTTTTTTTTGGGTGAAAACAAGCTTTATTCAACAGGCGAAAGCAATAAAATGGCCGATCGCGGTAAAAATGTTTTTGCTCCTGTGTATAGAGGAGACCCTCCCCCAGCCTCCAGACACTCTTTGTTTACTTCCATGTCTACAACGTGGCTTCCGCGACTCTCCAAAGATCATCAATTTAAGGTAAAAACGCTGGAATGGGGATGAAAAACTGATTTAATCTCAGGCAGTCACTGTGTTAAACATTCCCCAGTCAGTCTGGTAAAAACAGGAATGTAGCATAGCGTCTGTATCCTCAGACCAGGTTCGGACCTCCTTCTAAACGACCGGCTCCATTTTAAGCCCTTGTTTGTAGGCCGGTAGCAGCTGGATGGAATAGTGGTCAGAGCTTCCAAGCGGTGGACGGAAGAGAGGTTTGTATCCATCTTTGAAGGGTGTGTAGCAGTGGTCAAGATCATTGTCACCACTGGTGCTGCAGATGACATGCTGGTGGAATTTAGGAAAAAAACTTTTTAGATCATTCAGGTTGAGGTCACCGAAGCATATGATTGCGCAATCTGGGTGACGATTCTCTTGTGCACTGATAGCCTGGTGTAATTCCCTCATTGCTGTGTCCTTGTTGGTTCCCGGATGGATAACAGCGGCTACAATCACAACGCTAAAGTCACGTGGTAGATAGAAAGGACGGCAGGCTATTATCAAAAGTTCAAGGTCTGGTGAGCAGAGGCTGTCCAGGATTTTAACATCTTTGCGCACAAGTTGTTATTAATCAAGGTACAACCCTCCCTCCCACATTTCTTACCACTTAGTCCATCTCTGTCTTTTCTGTAAGCAGTGAAGCCAGGAGGTGTGATAGAAATATCAGATGCTAACTCCGTTAGCCACGTTTAAGTTAGCACAACATGCATGTATTCCTTAGCCTGGCTCCAGCCCCTGAATCACTAGCCTCTCATTCAGGGTCTGATGACGCTGTCGAAGGCGCGGTTTGTCTAAAAGTGGTTGTCTGTTATAACTTCTTATATTCCCGATTGTGTAGATTAAAAAAGAGAAAGGCAAAAAAATACAAAAAAAGGAAAAATGCTCCAATGTTGTGGTTGCAGCCTTTTCCTCTCCATTGACACTCCCAGATAAAACATTGGCTTGTGATAGGACACACAAGCACGCACGCACGCACGCACTCAAACACACACACACACACACACACATATTTACTTGATGAAGTCTACTTGTGCAGGAAGAACCCCTGGGAGAGAAATGGAGCAGCCCTGTCACATAGTCAGGGTCATAGCACCACGCCTGCTTAAGCACGCGCACGCACACACACACACGCACACGCACGCACGCACGCACGCACGCACACACACACACACACACACACACACACACACACACACACACACACACACACACACACACACACACACACACACACACACACACACACACACACACACACACACACACACACACACACACACACGTGGTGCTGACAGAATCTTCAGAGATTACCACCAGGTCTATCCAGGGCCCGCAGACATTGGAATGGGATCTGAAGATGTTAACTTATACATCTAGATGACTTTAGAGATAATGTGTACCGATTTGTGTGAGTTTTCGTCTTTTGGACAAAAGTTGTAGGAGTTGTAGCAAAAACTGTGTTTTGAAGAACACGCAAAATTATGGAAAATGTGTTTGGCACAAATGGTCGGGCCTTTTTGGGAACTTGCGTCATGATCCAAGGAATCCAGGGAAAACATATGTTGATTATGCAACTAATGTTCAACAGTTATAGGCCAAAACGTTTAAAAGGCTTTTAAAGCGCCACCATGAGGCCAATTTGAAAACTGGGGTGGAGGTTCTTCCTTTGCCTAATGGGAGTGTGCGTGCAAAGTTCCAAGGCAATTGAACGCTACATTCATGAATGCCATTTTGTGCAAAACCGCAAAACGTAGTCTTGGCCACACCTTTGGCCTGGCGGTGACCAAAAACACATCAGTCATTATTCAGGTTATAGACTAACACACGCTGCAAGGTCCCCGTCTTTCTTCCTCTGCCCTACACAGGATAAGACTAATACATAGTCTGGTGGAAGGGAAACCACAAGGCTATAACTGAAATGCTTCAGTCATACAGTCTGTGCAATGGAAGTGCTGAAAAAGATCATGGAGTAAAGCGGTTGTACCGGCCTCGCCTCCCTCTGCTTCGTTTCCGTCTTTGCTACTATAACAAATACAATGGTGAACAAAATAGTAATAGTTATCGTTAGTGCTTGGTGTGAACGGCCTTTTAGTCTTGTTTTTTAACATAGCATCTATCTCTGCTTTGCTTACTCCAATTAGTTCCTGTTTTCCTACACTGTTATTCACCCCGTGCTCTTCCTTTATATATCTTTTAACATTAAGTTATCTTTACCCTTAATTTAATTTTCTCCTCTGCCCTCCCCCTTCATGCCTCCTTTTTCTTCCTATATTCTCACTTCTATCTCACTCTCCTCCTCGAGCAATTGTTGGCAAGAGAGTTGAAATACAGTATGTTGGTTTAGCCCTCCTCTCCTTGAGTGACATTTGGCCTGCAAGGCTGAGAGAGAGACGTGGAGGGAGGAGATAGATGGGAGTGAAAGAAAGGAAGGATAACAGAGGAGGGCATGCAGCTTACTTTCCTTTATTATTATTTGCCTTGGTTCTTTTGTAGCTCCCCCCCCCCCCCCCCCCTCCTCCCTCTCTCCTGTAGAGCTCTGGCCTTTCCACAGACTTGATCAGCAGCACCCCAAGAATATGAGACAGGGAAGAAAACACCCTGTGATGTTTTGGTAGGAGGGATGGAATGGAAGAGAGAGAGAGAGAGAGAGAGAGAGAGAGAGAGAGAGAGAGAGAGAGAGAGAGAGAGAGAGAGAGAGAGAGAGAGGAGAGGGAAATGAAGAGGGTAAACGACAGGAAGAAAGGCTGAGGGGAGCTATGCGGCCCTCACACCTACATTGCACCGCCGATCCGACCGATATGTCTGAGTCAGTGGTGTGTGTCGTGTTACGCTATATACGTAGTATGCCGTCCGAGATTATTTTTTCTTCTAATCGAGCACCCTCTACTAACCATTTCATTCGGTGACCATGCGCGCTCGTATGTCGGGAGTGTGGGAGGGAATATTATTGTATGCCCTCCGAAAAAACCTAGAACACACTACTGGTCTGAGTCATAGTGTCGGGGGCTTTGTCAGAGTACCCATTGTATCCGTCTACCTGCGTCCCTTTTATGTCCATATATGGAGATCCCTGATGTCATTAGTATATACACCTTATGGTGACTCTGACTCAGAGTGACATGGCTGTAGTCTACCCACGGCCCACCCTCACATTAGCCAATTTTAATATAGGAGGAATCAGTTGCAATGGTCTGAAAAAGCTACAGTAGGATAGACAGAGAGGCAGGGGGACAGCAGAGGAGAGGACAGGGTTTAATGTCTTCCTCTCTGTGGATGAGACAGAGTCTGTGGAATTGATGGTACACGTACAGTATAATTCTGTCAAGGCACTCGCACCTGCGGTAACAGATGCAGTGTGTGTGTGTGTGTGTGTGTGTGTGTGTGTGTGTGTGTGTGTGTGTGTGTGTGTGTGTGTGTGTGTGTGTGTGTGTGAGAGAGAATAAATGTGTGCACTGAAGATTCCATTTCTCACTGTATCCTGACACCTTGATCATAATACAACAGTATTCCTGGAAAACTAAATATTTAAAGGTTCAAAAATAATATTATTATTAATAATAAAATAACAAATAATATAAAAGTAAAAAAGACATCAATAATGGGATGAGGTGAATCCACACCTCATTATACTGCTTAATTATTTATCCTTGCCATGAAATTTTGGTTTAAAATAAACTAAGACATAATAGACAGGTTATGACATTTGCAAATTCAAAATCATCAACAAAATACATTCATGGTGTAAGATATTGGCAGTAGTAGTGATTTTCCCTGTGTGCTTCCTTTCTCTATAGCACCAGTAAAAAAATGGCAAAATGACCTCCGGAGTCACGATGGTCCCGAGTGAACCGACTTCTCTTTAACAGACTTTGATTGTACAAGTT
The DNA here is from genome assembly GCF_963454915.1 of Gymnoscopelus microlampas. Lineage (NCBI taxonomy): Eukaryota > Metazoa > Chordata > Actinopteri > Myctophiformes > Myctophidae > Gymnoscopelus > Gymnoscopelus microlampas. Next base: position 27,904,134 of record NC_139943.1, read on the forward strand.
TGTCTAATTCTCTCCATTGGCGGAGATGAGGTCTATTCAGGGTGGTGTCATCTGCAAAGAACAGACATGCGTTTCCCCAGCTTGTTTCTGGCCTTGTTGTACTGATTGTTTACCCTTCCTGAACTCATCCTCTAATAGATCCTCAAGCGAGGGACTTTCAGGAGAACCAGCATTTCTGGTTGTTGACTTGTTGGTTTATGTTGTTGGTGACGCAGTTGTTACTATCACACTGCTGACCCGAGAGTGTAGTGTGGACCCAGAAACTGAGAGGAAACCAGGATTGCAGCAACGAGAACTTTACTTGGAAACTCAAAGTAAATAAATACAACAAAGGTACACCTCACAGGGGGAATAAGGCACACCTAGGAAGCAACGTAAATGTTTATCAACTGGCACAGAGCCAACGTCTCTGGTCAACTAGGCAGTCATTAGGCCAACAGCACGCAACTGTGAACCCGGGTGGAATTCAGTCTGTCAATCAACGACTCAAAGGGGGGGAGGGGGCGAGCAGAGAGAGGTAGAAACAGGGAAAGGGCAGGGGACAGACCCAGGACATGACAGTTATCACCCAAGTGGTTGTATGGAAACTGCACCTGTATGCACCTGTATCCAGGCTGCCTTTTACGTCTTTGAAAATACTCCAAATGGCTGTTTCTAGAAAGATTTCTAACAAGTCCTCTATGGCCTCTGTGGGCCATTTTGACCCTGAAGTCCCATTTACAAGAGGCCATGGCTTTTTTTAAGTACTGCCGGTATTTGGGAACTAAGTGGGTGCATAAAGTGACGAGAATGGCCTAAGGGATTGTGTGGGATTCTTCCTCTCCATCTCTGTAATGTGCTTCTCTAGCGGCAGATGCCCTGAATACCCGTTGACTTGTGCTCATATACCATATACTATTCTCTGACCATCCACCTACTGAAATGTCTGGTGACTCTAAATTCACTATATCGGCTAGAATTGTGTGACAAACATTTGGACATTTAAAAACAAATTGTACAGACTGCATAACTGTAGTTTTCTTTTCCAAAAGGTGGCATACACATTTCCTGTTCCGGGTCAGTTTCTCATAGCTTCATTTGATTGGCTCAGCAGCAGATTTGAACCGAAAACACTGCTGCTGAGCCAATCAAATGAGAAACTGACCTGGAACAGGACATGTTAATGCCATCTTCTGGAAAAAGGGAACTACAGTTATGCACAGAGCCTATTGCAGAATCAATGCAAAGACTTTAGGGTGGTCCTTCATATTGGGTAACAGTATCTGGATTGGTTTTCAAGGCAGTAGGCATAGGTTTGTTCTTGCCGCTGTTCTAGCCCATACATTGAATTATGATTTCCCCAGACGTTTCTGTAGGCGGAGATCTCTGATCGTCTGACTACGTGAGACTATCATTCCAGAGTCATTTAGCTGGGGTTTCCATGACACAAAAAGTGAAACTGAGAAAGTATTCATTTTCAGCACTAGTTAAAACTTGGATTTTGCTATGTGGTGTGGGGTAGCTATGTTTAAGAGGGGTCAGTGGGAGTGGTGTGTGCACAACTCGAGGTTACGAATGTAACCCCGGTTTCTTTAGAATTCGGAGTAACATACTCACTATGGGATATCAGCGCCTCCTGGCGATGAACAGAGCTACATACCATAAACTCCCGGGCCATTCATTGGCTGAGAAGGGTATGTCACGTGTCCGGTAACCCGGAACCGGCTTAAAGCCGCTCTCGTGACGTGGCTCATCCTCTTTAACAACCGCTCTCTGCATGCAGATGTACACAAACAGGGGTGTTAGGTGAGTATGTTACTCCGAATTCTAAAGAAACCGGGGTTACATTCGTAACCTCGAGTTTCTTGTCAAATTCTCCGTAACATACTCACTATGGGATACATAAACCCCCCTGGGGCTTATAGCCATACAGAACCCTCCCAGCCCCGCACGCCCCCTAGCCGCAAGGCCCCGCCCCCATGGGCGTGACCTTTGGCCTCACGGGCGCCCCGGCCCCAAGGGCCGGGGTGCGGGATATTAGGAATAAAGAAGACCCTGACAGACCAAGTCTGCCTTATTCAGCTAATGAACAGACACGAGTCTGTCCCATAAGTGAAACAAGGAAACAGGGCCCTCTCCCCTAGAAACCTACCAACGGTGGTTCCGAGGGGACTAGAGAGAAAGGAAGGAAGGGAAGAGAACAAAGGCAGGCTAACACAAAAACCCTGCCTAACCTCCCCCACCTTAACTAGAGGCAGCTGCTACGCCCAGAACAGCGTGCGCCACTGACGCCGCCGCCACATCCAGGCTGTAGAAGGCCGCAAAAGTCGAAGGAGACGACCAATTAGCGGCCGTGCACACCTCCTGGACCGAAACTCCTCTGGAGAGGGCCCAGGACGTAGACACACCTCTAGTAGAGTGAGCCTTCAGTCCTTCTGGAACTGGAACGCCACCACTGACATAGGCCAGCCTAATGGCATCCAAAATCCAACGAGAAAGCGATGCCTTAGCCACTGCCTTCCGCCTACCACCTGGGCCGTAGGAGACAAAAAGCTGCGACGACGACCGGCCGACAGCCGTCTTCTGGCAGTAGAGCTTCAGAGCCCTCACTGGACAGAGACAGTGCAACCGCTCATCTTCCGCCGAGGCGAAAGGAGGCGGATGAAAAGCTACCAGCTCAACCGGTGTCTGAGTCACCACTCCGTTCTTGGGAACAAACGCCATGTTGGGTTTAAGCAAGACCCTGCTGCCGTCTCCCGAGAACCTCATGCACTCCGAGCTCACTGAGAGCGCATGCATGTCGCTGACCCGTTTAGCTGTAGTCAAAGCCACCAAAAGAACCGTTTTGAGACTAACGATCTTCAGATCCACAGACTCAAAAGGCTCAAACGGTGGGAGGCAAAGTGCCTCCAACACCACCGTCAGGTCCCAGGCCGGGAAAAGGGGCCTAGAGACCGGCCTGGCTCGCCTGGCACCGTTCATAAAACGGCGCACCAGATGATGTCGGCCAACCGTTATGCCATCGAAACCTTCGTGACAAGCGGAAATGGCCGCCAGGTACACCTTCACCGTCGAGAAAGCCAGGCCCTGATTCAACTTGCCTTGCAAGAAAATGAGGATGCTGCGCACTGGTGCCTGGAAGGCCACCACCGGCGGTGACTGCTCCAGACCCCATGCCACGAACATGTTCCATCTGTCGTCGTACGCAGCCATCGTGGAGACGGCCCTCGCACCCTGGATGGTAGCCACCACCTCAGGGGGCAGGCCATACGAAGTCAAGGTCTCCCTCTCACGGGCCAAACCCACAGGTCTAGGTCCTGAGGCCGTTCGTGGTAGATGTCGCCCCCTCCCTGCTGTAGCAGGCTCCTGTACAACGGGAGGGGCCAAGGATCGGCGTAGAGGAGAGGCGTTATTTCCGACCTCCACACGCCCCACGCCGGAGCCACCAGCAGCACTGACCGACCCTGACGCCTCACCCACTCTAAAGTCGGGGGAATCAGGTCCAGTGGCGGGAAAGCATACAGCAGCTCGTCCGGCCAGTCGTGCGCCAGGGCATCCAGGCCCAGGGAAGGGTCCCCCACCTTCACAGAGAAAAAGCGAGAGCACTTCGCGTTCTCTTTGGAGGCAAACAAGTCGACCTGTGCCCGACCGAACCTGGTCCAAATCAGGTCCGTCACCCACTGGTCGAGGGACCAATTCTCGTACCGAAGTCTGCCCCTGGACAGCAGGTCCGCCCCGCTGTTCAAGAGACCCGGTACATGCGAAGCTCGTATTGACGCGAGGCGCGAGTGGCACCAATGCGTCAATCTGCACGCCAGGCTGTCCAACACCCGGGAGCGCAAGCCCCCCTGTCTGTTGATATAGCACATGGTCGTGGTGTTGTCTGTCCTGACCATGACATGACAACCGCGGATGCGAGCCTCGAAGTATTTGAGAGCAAGATAGACCGCCATCAGCTCCAGGTAGTTGATGTGGGCCTCCCGTAGACTGAGGTCCCACACTCCCCTGGTCGAGCGGCCCTCGTGAACCGCGCCCCAGCCCGACAAGCTGGCGTCCGTGGTGATGACTTTTCGTGACGTCACAACACCTACACTGACCCCCTCGGACAGAAAAGCTGCTTGTGACCACGGTCTGAGTGCTTCCACGCACCGTGGAGGTACCAAAACCTTCAGAGAACCCATGGTGGACGGGATCCCGAGAGCCAGCATCCACCTCTGGAAAGGTCTCATGTGGAGCCTGCCCAAACGGACCAGGTGTATAGCCGAGGCCATGAGACCTGCCGCTTGCATGCACAACTTGTAGCTGACTTGACGCCCCACTTGAAAGGACCTCACACAGGCCAAAAAGCTGTCTATCCTGTCCTGGGATAGGCGTGCCATGAGCGTGTTTGAGTCCAGTAGGATCCCTATGAAAGTGGTCCGCTGGGACGGGACCAACACGCTCTTCTGGGCGTTGATGGTGAAACCCAGCGACTGCAGGTGGGAGATGGCCACCTTCGTATGTTGCGTCACCTCCTCCCTCGAGCCCGCCGCCAAAAGCCAGTCGTCGATGTAAGTCGACAGACGGATCCCCTGCTGCCTCAGTGGAGCCACCGCCGCGTCGGTGCATTTCACGAACACCCGGGGGCTCAGAGACATTCCAAAAGGGAGGACAGTGTACTCGTACACCCTCCCCTCGAAGCCGAAGCGCAGGAACTTCCTGTGCGGTGGGTAAATCGGGATGTGGAAGTAGGCATCCTTGAGATCGATGCTGGTCCACCAGTCGCCCTGGCGGACCGTCCGCAACAGCGCTGCCGTTGTCAACATTCGAAAGTTGAAAACCGTCAGATATTTGTTGAGACCCTTCAGGTTCAGAATGGGTCGTACACCCCCCCCCCTTCTTTTTCACCAGAAAATATTTCGAATAAAAACCCAAACGGTTCTGGTTCGGAAGCACTTCCCTGACAGCGCCTTTGCTCAAGAGGGAGGCCACCTCCTCTCTCAAAGTGTTGGCTGCTGGACCTTTGGCCTGGGAAAACAGCACTTTGTCTGTCATTGGGGGTTTTTTGGAAAATTGCAGCCTGTAACCCTTTTGTATTGTGCGCAGCACCCAAGGATTCGGCTTGCATAATTTCCATTGCTCTACACACTGAGCGAGCGGATTGGTCGATGACGTCATCGGCCGCTCGGAATGTGTGTGCGTCGTCATGGGAACCATTGACGCTGCTACTGGTGACAGCGGTGCTAACCCCGAGGGTCCCGCTAGAGACAGTAGGGGTACTAACGGTCTGTCCTGAGGACTCGGAAGAGTCACGTGACTGGACACGGGGACCTTCCCTGACGTCAACATTCGGTTCGTCCATCGTCGCCGCTCGCCTGTTCCCACGGAAAACAACGGCGCCGCCGATTGGACAGGCGGGGCTGTGCGCGTTAGTAACGCTGGCCTGCCTGAGGGACTCGGAGGAGTCACGTGACCGGCCACGGGAAAATTTCCCGACGTCAGAAATAAGCCTACCTCGGCCGTCGTCTCTGCGCGGAGCGTCGACAAAGTTATCCTCTCTGTAGGAGGCGCCCTGTCGTATTCCAGCGGCAGACGAGGCCTTCTGTTTCCATGGAAACCTGTGAGGTGTGACAGCTGAGGGGTCGTCTGTCCTTCCAAAATGGCGGAGACAGAGGTCCGCTCTTTCTGACTCAAGCACTTCCGGTTCACAGTGACGTTTGATCGCTTCCTGTGAGACGGAAGGCAAAACCGCCGTGACCCTGTTCCACTGGCGCTTCGGCGCCCTCTGGCGGACAAGGGTGGCGTCGGTTTTTCTATTACCTCCAAATGATTTATTCCCTTCATATGATCCAATACATGCACAGATGTTGTCCCAGCGATGTCTGCCGCACCGGAATTCGGGCGCCGCAGACATCGTGGGCCCATGGGATGATGACACTTATCCATTGCATGCACAGATGTTATCCCAGCAACGTCTGCCGCACCGGAATTCGGGTGCCGCAGACGTTGTGGGCTTATTGGATAACAACATTGATTCATTGCATGCACAGAGGTTACCCCAGCAATATCTGAAACACCGGGGTTCGGGCGATCCAGATATTGTGGGTTTATGTAATGAGAGCGTTGGGGCAGAGATGTCTCGGGAACGGGGACACCACTGCTCCTCTGCTATAGGCCACGTGAAATAATGAGCGGGTTTGTAGCATTCAGCACATTTATTTTCTCCAGAAAAAAGGGTTTCACATAAACCGTGTTTTGAACACACATGTTTAGAACACACACATCTTTTTGCACACAAAAGTCCACATTTTGCACACAAAGTTTTTTCGCGCTCGTGGAGCCGTCCACGACTCTGTCCACCGAGGCCTGTAAAGCCACTGTCCTCTTCCCCAGCATGAACGGCCGAGGGGGGGGCTGAGCCGGTCTGTGCACCGGCGATAGAGTGTCACTTACCCCGCCCGCCACGGCGAGGCTTCCCGCTGTCGCGACGTGGAGGCCTGTTGGTGTTGGGTGCGGGTTGTTGGCGGGGTGGAGGTCTGGCCCGCCTGTTCCCTACCTCGCGAGCACCTTCCTTTGAGCTCGGCCGAGCTGAGGAGGAGGACCGGGAGGTGTTGGCCTGTCCACGGCGGGAAGAGGAGGAACGTCCTCTGGCCACTGGCCTTTCGTTGCGGGGCCGGGAAGATGGTGGGGGGGCTGGTTCCAGCACGCCGGCCGCTGCTTCCCGCTGTGCCTTCCTGGACTCCGTCGAGACGCGGAGGAACTCTGAGGCGCCCGCAAACAGATTATCTGGACATAAAGGGAGCGCCATAACGCTCTTTTTTGCATCGGTCACTTCTGCTCGAAACTCAGTGAGCTCGAGCCACCGAGCCCGTTCAATCGCTGCGCTGTCCGCCATGGATTTTCCGGTCCATGCTGTAGCGTGGCGAGTCACTTTTATGGTGAGCTGCTGAAGGGCTTCCAGCTCCTCAGCGTCCTCGCCCCACTTCTCCTTCAGCTCGGTCAGGCGCCGCGCGGTCGAGCCCTGGAGGATGGCCACCATGTTTAGCGCGCGAGCCGCCAGCGCCGATGACTTGTAGGCTTTTTTCACCGCCACGGAAAGTGCTTTTTCCTTCGGCACGGTGAAATGAGGCTCAGGGGTGAGGGCCACTGCCTGTCGCTGGTCCACAATGCCCTGGGCCAACACGCGGTCCATGGGGGGGCAGGCGATCAGACCCATCGCGGGAGCTCCCACTACGTCGAGAGGAAAACCCAGCCTCTTAGGCTCGGAGTGGTTCGCCCAGGTGGACATGAGGACCCTCGCGAAGCCCTTGGCGGGCGGAACCTTCCTGGACCTGGGCGCGCGCTCGTCTTGTTGGGTCAGACCCTGGTACTCGTCATCAGGAGCGCTGGAGGATGCCTGCTCCTCCAGCGGACGTTCGAGGCCACATCTGGCTAAAGCCCTGTCAATAATGGCTGAAACTGGTTCCTCGCGCTTGGCGGGGTCGGATTCCAGTTCCTGCGCGGCCGGCCAGCTAGGCGCCAGGATACTGCCTGAAGACTCCATGTCGCCGTCCCGACGTGGAGTGGAGACGGCGGCCTCCTCGGGAGCCTCCTGGTAGGAGGGTAGTTCGCCCTCCTCCTCCCCCTCCTCCATGCTGCGAGCATCGTCGTCGTCGGAGTCCTCGCTGAGGTTTGCCGACGCACCGCTGTCCCGGTACGCCTGCTGTAGCAGCGGAGTCGACGGCTGGGAGGAGGGGGAGGAAGGGCCGCTGGTTGGCTGTACCTGAGTGGACCCCCCAGGCACAGCATTCGCGGCCGCTGTCGCGCTGCGTAGCACGGCTGGTGTAGCAGGCTGGTGCTGCGGGCGGCTGCCTGCGCCGCTCTGGAGCCCCGGAGCTGCTGGAGGACCCATGGTGACGCTGGGACGCACGAGGATGCCTGCACCGCTCACATTCCCCGGGCCGGAGTCGGTTGTAACCCTGGTCGGGGACGGGGCGTCGCCTCTCCCCTCATGGAACTCTTGCGCCCTGGCTAGGCGGCAGTCGAGATGGAGCCTTGAGAAGAGGGCGCAGTCCTCACAGCGTCCCTGTGCCTTCGGATAATGCCTCGCTGCATAGGCATGGTGTAGGCCGAGGCAGGCGATGCAGAAGCCATGGGGGTCATCTCCGGCAATGAGACGACGGCAGACCTGCAAACCGCAGGCGCGTGGCGTCTCCATCGTTGGTGCTAGCGTCGAGTGGAGAGAAGCTAATGCTAAGCTAGTTAGCCTGTAGCTAGGCTAAAAGCCGGCCGGCTTGTCACCGTGCTAGCACGTGGAAAAACTTTTGAGAGAAAAGCTTGGAAAGTAGAAGATAGGGCCGCGGGAGCGGAACGAGAAATAACTTTTTTTTTTTTTTTTTTACACACGGAGGAAACCCGTAGGTCGGTACAGGTACCACCTTGGTGGGCTAGAGTTGTATTCTGTCCGTTTTTAAGGTAATTCAAAAGATATCGTTCTGGTATGTCTGTTAAGCTGTATTCATCTGCCATGCAGAGAAGCGAAAGAGGATGAGCCACGTCACGAGAGCGGCTTTAAGCCGGTTCCGGGTTACCGGACACGTGACATACCCTTCTCAGCCAATGAATGGCCCGGGAGTTTATGGTATGTAGCTCTGTTCATCGCCAGGAGGCGCTGATATCCCATAGTGAGTATGTTACGGAGAATTTGACAAGAAACCTATATAGGTCTCATAAACACTGAAGTTTCCCCACCCCACATTTTCCGGTGTAGATTTGCTGAGTAGGCTATGCTACCACCTCCAGCCGTCAAAGCAGGGCAAGGGCACGTAACACACCTGATCCTACAGACAACCTCATTAACATGAAAAGAAAGCCTCAGAAAGGAAAAAGTAACATATACTGTCTACGCTTGTCATCTTCCTCCTTCCCTCTCTTTATTGGACAGAACACATAGAAAATACACCTTCATGATTGCTTTTCCTTTTTTCTCTTCATGATGACTCAGCTCATTCTCACCCAGTCTGTTTCCACCAATCTTCTTGTTCTGTTGACAATGTCTCACCCTCTTTCCATTTTTATGTTTGTTTTGTATGGCTTTTCTCTCTCTCCATTTCTCTCTCTGCTTTGCCTAGGTCAAGGTTTATGAAAGGTGGAACATCTGTTGTCTCATCAAAAAGCTCTCGCTCCCCCGAGCATAATATCTCTCTTTTCTTTGCCTCTCCATCTTATATTCCTCTCCCTTTCAAATAACAAACATGCTCATTCCTTTCTTTAGCGGTAGAATAGGAGAAGGATAAAAAACACTTCCTCTGTGACCTTGAGGATGAAAGATGGCAGCATATACAGTACCACTGGGCTCTTTGTGGGGGATAAAATTAAATTCAACTCAATTCGATATTCAGTTCAACTCAATTTAATGTGAGGTTCTTTGTTGGCACAGAATGTACAAACAGCCTTATACCAAAGCAGAAAAAGCAGAGAGAATGAAATGACCAAAAATAAGAAAGAATGATTATTTAGGAAAATGATTTTACATTTATGTCTTCAGCTTTTTTTAATGGCCTATATTATTAAAATGCTAAGATGCTAAAATGTTTAACATGAAAAACAAAATGCAAGAAAAAGGCAAACACATTGGGTGACCATAAGTACTACTAATGTAAAGTAAAAGCATTTTTAATGAATTTTACCAAATTAATCTCATTGCATGGCATGATTCTGAGGTGGGCGATTTGACAGATTCTGTGATTTTCCATTGTTCCTCACACCTATTATAAGCACACACACATTCATATTTGTATCTCCCGTGTTCAAGAGAGCTTTTACGCATGTGCATGCTCTCTGTCTGCCACATCTATGTATTGTATTTGTATACATTTGAGTTAATATTTATTTGTATGATGTGTCTTGTGCACACACTTCCACTTGCGGGCGCGCGCGCGCGTGTGTGTGTGTGTGTGTGTGCTCATCCGTACGTGCATGTACGCATGATTCTATTCCTCCATGTGTGTTTTTGTGTCAAGGGTCTCACACAGTTTGACCTTTCCTCATTAATCTCCTCTGGAGAGGAAACGAGCTCCATCCATCAAACCCTCATCCTGGTGGGAGACACTTCTACACACCTGTCCAATAGACCTCCATTCTCCTCCTCCTCCTCCACACACCTGGCCAGAAAATAAAAAACCTCGCCTCCTCAACTTATCTTCTGACAAACCCTCATTCCTGTAAACCTTTGCTGCCGGCCTAACTCTTATTGTTTTTATTGCTTTATTACTCTTTATTGTATATTGTCTTTTATTTATTGTTTTATATTATTGCATTATCTAATGTGTTTTTGTTGTGTTGTGAAACACTTTGAAACTCTACTTTGCAATATAAAGTTTATTATTATTAAATAAAACTACCACTATAACACGAAGCCCATGTCACATCTGGCCAACAGACCCCCCCCCCCCCCCCCCCACCCGCCCATCCTTCATCTCTCTGCCAAAAGAGCATGTACAGCTACACCTCTTCTGCCAAAATTATCCTGAGAGAGTGCCAAAATACTGTAAGGTGTATCTGTCTGTACTGTAAGCTCATACTGCTATCAACATAGTATTCTCTGGCATCAACATAGTACCGTTACAACGTGATTTAACAAGACTAATAGACTAAAAGCTCCGCTAGAAGCCGTGCTGCTCCTTACACCAAACCAGACCACGGTGGTTTGAACTGACTCACATTTCTATCCTGAGTGGGCCTCACTCTCAGTAGTGGGTCCAACTAGATTGACTGCAATCTTCCACCTAGATTATGAAGTATCTGTGAAATATGTGTGCAAAGTTGACATTAGGCCTGATGGTGACACTAAAGGACAGGGTTACAGGTCATCCTCTGGGGAGCATGTGCTCCATCTGTTAACACATCGGGTGCCGAACACGGTCTGAACCGTGTGTTTACATAGTGGCGCTTCGGTGCCGAACACGGTCTGAACCGTGAGTTTAGTCTTTTTGTTTTTTTCGTTTTTCTCCGCGCGGGCGGGGCTAGAGCAGCTCTGGGAGCACCCATTGTAATCCTGCGAAGGAAGTGCCAGATCGCTCACCGGAAACAGATTTTTTTTTCCCATCCGCTTCCTGTCTATTTCCTACTTTGAAACGCCTATACACTGTATCTCCGAATCTGTTTCCTGTGGGGAAAACCGGTCATGCGCGATGCGCGATCCCCCCCCGTTGTAACTCGCGGAGGGAAATGTTATGGTTCCAGGCTGTAGCCAGGCTCATGGCACAACATGAATCAATGTTTTTTTTTGCGTGGATTTGCTTGTAACGCACGCGGAAGCTTTAAACAGCAAAGCGCAGTCAATGGGGAGAATGCTGGCACCCACGGCAAGTTGTTATGAAAAAATGCTGGCACCCGATGTGTTAATAATATTTTGAGATATCTTATGTGCAAGTTTAAATGTTGGGCTAATGGTGGCACAAGAGGAAAGTTGTGTTGGACTGATGGAGTCAAAAGAAGGTCGACACTCAGGTAAATGTGGGTAATGTCTGATGTATTGACCAAACCTTTACATTTTTAGTGCACACACCCAATAGTACTCTTCTTATAGCATTTTAAATATATACTCAGTAGCCATTTCAAGTTACGAGTTATGTGCTTAATTAATCTATTCATGATCTTGCAAGGAACGTTGTGTTGTTGGCTTCTGAAATTGTTTAGATAATTATCAGTTAAAGCTCTATTATGTGATTTGTTCTGTGCATTTTTATTTTATGTTGTTCAATCAGTTTGGTAGAGTATATTAATACAATATAACTTATTCAATTTGGTCTCCCTGCTCTTCTATTAAGACATTTAGATCCTGTGTCTAGGTTAGACACAACCTTTGACACGGTCCTGTGACTGTCTTTGGTTTGACACAATTTTTTACATGAAGGTCAAACTTTCTCCCCAGAGCAAGCAGGCAGGCTATTGGCTCAGCGCTAACATTTTCTACACTTGCGCAGGTGACCCGGGTTCAAATCCGGGGGAGAACAGGAAAGTTACAGTTAATGTAAAGAAAGACAGTGTGCCACTTGATCTCACCTTAACGCAGTCTGACACACTGCAGCGTAGGTGTGCGTGTGCGTTTGCATAGTGTGTGTGTGTGAATGCCATATCTCTCTCCCCCTCATCTTTCTTTCTCGCTGTGCTTTGTGTCCAGGCCTTGGCTTTCTCCCATTGACATGACTTTTAGAGAAAGGAGGGAGTGAGGGAACAGACGAGGGAAAAAACAGAAGAGCAGGAGAGATGGAGGAATGAAAGAACACGATGAGGGATTGGCTGAGCTCGCCACTGAAACCATGGCAACCAATCAGCATTACCTTGAACCAGACAAAAGGTGTGCTATTAGGCAAAGTTGGCGGAGGAGTATACACATATTGAATGTTTGCCTGCTTCAGTAGGGGATTCTGTCAGGGGACTTAAATTGTTGTGTGACTTTAATTATTGATACATTCCACATTGCATTTCCCTCTCTCAATACATACAGTAAAGTATGCCTTGAAAATACACCTATTCTCGCAGGCATATAATGGCAAATAGTTGTTTGTTGTTTTGTTCGGTTGTTTGTTTCGTTGGTTGTTCACTGTTTTGGATGTAAAGCGTCCTTGGGTTCATGAAAGGTGCTATATTTCAAGCTATTATTATTATTATTATTATTATGTACAGTACAATGCATGCCGCATGCATGCACACCACAATACATACAGTACAGTATAGTATGCAGTAGTGTAAAGTAACTAAGTACATGTACTCAAGTACTGTACTTAAGTAGAATGTTGAGGTACTTTTACTTTACCGAGTATTTCCAATCGTCTATACTTCTACTCCACTACACATCAGAGGCAAATATTGTACTTTTACTCCACTACAATTATTTGAAAACTTTAGTTACTTGTTACTTTGCAGAAGTATATTACATATAAAATATACATTAACCACTTTAGCCCTATTTTACAGCTAGAAAATAGCCGATCTACAAGCTCACAACGCGTCGCATCGCGGCGCGGCGCGGCGCGTTGTGAGCTTGTAGATCTGCTATTTTCAAACATTTTAGTACTTTTACTTTTGGTACTTTAACTACATTTTGATACCAATACTTTTGTAGTTTTACTCAAGTACATTTTTTATTCCGGACTTTTACTTGTAACAGAGTACTTCTACATTGCAGTATTGATACTTTTACTTAAATAAAACATTTGAGTACTTTTTCCCACCTTATATATACTGTATTTATTGTGGTATTGCAGGGCATTGGACAGAGGAGGGACGTCCCAGCATGCCTTGTGGGGTACACCAGTTTCAGTTATTGTCTTGTCATTTATTTGACATTTATTTATGTTTATTATGGGAATGTGTTGGGGTATTTATGTGTTGTGTGTGTTATGTTATCATTTGTTTTACGTGGAACAAAATCCTGACGTATAAGAATGTTTGCAGGATGCACCGCTCTCCCCTTATTGGTGCCCCGTACATTGTGTAAGTGATTCGAGACAGTTGGAACATCTAACTATATAAATGGCGAGCAACTTCCGCACCCTGGGTGCGACACCCCACAGCTCTGTTATCGAATAAACAACGCACCGCCAGACCACATGTCGGCAACTGACTCGCCACGGCGGCCGCGCTGAATTTACGCCTCGCGTAGGGGACATCTCACTGCTCACTACAGCTTTTCCACCGCGCAACATAATTAATTCTACTCACCAAATGTCGGACAAAACGGAAGGGGAGGCAGCTTCGTACCGTTTACCCTGCGCACGACCTCATCACCACAACAGCTGCCAGCCGCTGCGGGGGTTTTTTCCTTTTTTTCAAAACTTTTTTTTTGGTCACCATTTTCTCCAGGCACCATTTCTCCTGTAACGTGCGGCAGCATGCGCTGGCTTGCGCCGCCATTGCACTCTGCCCATCTCCTCCACACCAACACACACGCAGCTCCTTTGCTTCAACCCCCCCCCCCCCCCCCCCCTTCTTACGTACCTCCTTTGTTCCACCCAGGCCGTTACTTTCACTTCACTCATGTCTCGATCACACTATGTCCGTCCTTCACGTGCCATGTTCATCCCAAACACAAAAACAAACAAGTCGGGTTGCCAAGTCGTTGGCATGCCAGGTTCTCTAAAAACAAGCGCCAGAAACAAGCAACCACCTTCATGAAAAAAAAAAATACACCGAAGGGGTCCGCCATGTTCCAGGGGGGTCCCCGCGCGGCCCAACACTCCACAGGGGGGCCGTCGACCAGCAGGGGGTCCGCGGGGGTCCCCCTCAAACATCAAAAATATATTTTTTTCAAATTTTTTTTTTTTTTTTTTTTACTTTTCCACAGTTTTACTCCAGCAATTTGAGTACCCCAATATACACGCGGCCACGCTGGGCCCCGTGCGCGGCTGGGGTTGAGGGGGGCGTAGCCCCCCGAAACTCTAGTTGGTTATAAATGAAAGAGTGTTCCTATCGAAAGCCATTGTAATGGCGCTTCCTTCAATGCAGAAAGCCACCGGTCATTACAGTATATGCAAATATCTACTAGACGTACCTTCCTACCTTTCTACATTCTACCCTCTCTACCTCCCTACCTAGCAACATATTCATTCGTTCCTTCCTTCCTTCCTTCTCGGATCTTGCTCTTTCATCTGTTTCTTTCTGTGGTTTTTCAAATGTCCTTGGCTTTTGTCCACTATATTGTAAGAAAGTGCTAGAGGGAAGAATAGAGATGCAAGTGAAGGGACATGAAAAAATGCCATACGTGTCCATGATATGAAATGCTTTGTGGGAAAAGGAATGCAAATGTGGCACAACGCGGCAAACACCCCGTTTCCAAAATTATTTTGCTTATTTAGACTGACCCCGGCCCAGTTTTAGCTTATAGAATAATTTGTGTTAGTATAGCAGATAGGTTCAGAGCCTTTGCCTGAAGACCAAAAGCCTAATATCTCTCCAGCCAGGGGGCTCGAATTCAGAGCATTTCATTAGTATTAGTTAAGCCGCGAAATCAGCCTCAACTGTAAAAATCCAGTATTCCATTTTTTCAGTGACAGAAAATCCTCCCCAGATAACATTGCAGGTCAAAACCACGCTGTGAAATTCCTCAAATTCCTATCTTTGTCTCTACAGTCTCGCTCTGTGCTTTTATCGTCTTAGGCTTCTGGTACTCCCGGATCATACGGCATTTGAAGAAGAGAACGCACCACTAATGCTAATTAAATCATGTTACTTGATTTCGTGTTATACATTTTTTGTTTGGGCTTGATAATACTGTAATAATAACAATAATTAATCTAATTCCTCTTCTCGCTACTCGGAGGATTAAACGTAAATTCGCAATTTGTGCATTATTTTTATTTTTTATTTAGCCAATTATATTTCACCCTTTTTTCTCCCCAATTTAGTCGCTATGCCAATTAATTCCTCCCCACACACATTTCTGTGTCACTGCTGTTGTATCCTACTGACTCACCAGCCAGTGAGGAGCCCCCACCGGGAGGACGTAGAGCCTTCGTCCTACTCCTCCCGCCCAACACTCCCTGTGCCGCCCCAGCCTGTAGGAGTACGTGCAATGACCATTATCACCCTCCCCGTCCGGCTTCCCTCCGCCGAACACGGGCCAATTGTGTTTGTGTAGACGCTCGACAAAGCCGGATGCACCACGGTGGATTCGAACCCACAACCTCCGTGGTGGTGGGCTGTGACTTACATACTTACATTGACAGTATTAATCTCTTCTTTACACACTATCTCAGTCTTTACAAACAATCTCAAACACATCGAGCCACAAATGTGCAAAAGTGCTACTCACTTGGGCAATGTTGTAATGAGACATAATACATGTGTATCAATAAAAATGTTATTGCTGTACTTACACCGGTACTATATTCAGATTACTTTACAGTGTGCAAGTAAAGACAAATAATAACACTTAGCGACAATTATCTCCCGAAGGAGGGCACACGTAGAATCACAGACATGAAACTACTGTACGGTGAGGTAGACAAATGAAGTCATGAATCAGGGTTCTCCTCTGCTGTACATTCTGGCAGCGCAGGAGAAGTCATTCTAAATATCAAACCTCCATACAGACAAAGGTCAAACAGATGAACAAAAGGTTAAATTAATTGACAGTTCTCTTTACCGTTCTTGCCATTCTCTCTCACTGTCATCTGTCTGTCTAGGAGTCTGTCTTGTCTGAGAGACGATGCGCTACTGTAGCAGAATAGCGAGAGATAAAGTGGGGAAGGCTGCTATCTCAATATCTAGCCCAGACATCCACCCTTTAAACTGATGATGAAGGCACTTCATCATCTCCCTTTGTAAACATCCCTCTGATTTACGACAGAGAGCGCACGCACGCACGCACGCACGCACACACACACACACACACACACACACACACACACACACACACACACACACACACACACACACACACACACACACACACACACACACACACACACACACACACACACACACACACACACACACACACACACACACACACACACACACACACACACACACACACACACACACACACACAATAAGGTCGACAAATGGGTATAATTAGCCTGACCAATCAATAAGGCCTTAAATGAAACATACTTATCATTGTAACCCCCAGCCCCAGACTACATGGAGGGCTGGTCCTTGCTGACAACACAGCAGAAATGTATAACAGTGTGTTATACATTTCTAAGCCCAGTAGAGAACTGGAACACTATTAGGCAGGTACAGAGGGAGCACTTAACACTGACAGAGACAGAGCGACTGGGGATGTCTGAGAGGATGGTGGAAGAACCGTGTGTGTGTGTGTGTGTGTGTGTGTGTGTGTGTGTGTGTGTGTGTGTGTGTGTGTGTGTGTGTGTGTGTGTGTGTGTGTGTGTGTGCATGCACGTTCATGCAGTGCTTCCTTGCTTGCTTGCCAATGTGTGCAGCATTTAGGACAAGATGAGTGTGTGCGTGTGTACGTGTGTGTGTGTGTGTGTGTGTGTGTGTGTGTGTGTGTGTGTGTGTGTGTGTGTGTGTGTGTGTGTGTGTGTGTGCCTGCGATCGTGTGTTCCACTAGCACATACATACACTTTAACATCATTGCCCTTTATTGTATTTGCTTCCTTGCGGACTTCACTGGTCTTGCGGCCATTTACTGTACTGTATACATGAAAACGCAAAACACATACGCACTAGTAGCACATGAGCGCACACACAAACGCATGCACACACAGACAATCTGGGATATGCTTGCTAATTCAAAACCCGCTATGAGGAAACGGACTTGCCTTGTTTTTTACTTGTGTCATACACATTACAGAATGTGTTGAAGGCAGGTCAGTGCCTTCAATAATGCATGTCTCTTGTCTCAGTCTAAGACCCTATGACTTATTAAAGGGCCGGTACAATCTGCTGTAAATGCCTTCAGCTTACATCAGCACATACATGCAGCCTTTGTGTCCCAGTAGAGCATCAAACCTAATCGCTGAAGATCTGCGTTGAAAAATCCTGATGATGTTGCATGCTGGACACATTACAGAGACTACAGCCCGACCGATGCCAGATTTTTGGGTCCGATGCTGATCCAGTTCTGGGATTGGCATGATAGACCTGACCTAGACCCAGACCACCGATACCGATGTTTTGACCAATATTCTGTCAAAAACTGCTAAATCAATTCTAATCAATATGAAAAACCTTGATTTGATTACAATTTTTTAAAAATTGAAAATTCAAAAATAGCCGATCTACATGCTTACAATGTGTCACATTGCAACACGTTGTGAGCTTGTAGATTTGCTCTTTTTGAAAATGTTATCAAACGTTGAGGACATGCACAATATAGGGAGCCGGGTTGAAAATGGTAAGACATTACACACAATTGTCATGCTGATCATATCCAAAATGGCCAATATATGGGCTCTAACAGAGCCTTATTCAAAAACACGTAGGCTCAGTAGGCTACACTCAGACACACTAACACTCAGGAACGCTCTCAGTGATAAATTAACACCAATACTATGTGTGAAGGGTGGATCAGTGCTTGTGGAAGTGTGTGCGGGGGAAGGACAGACACACAGACAGACAGACAGACAGACAGACAGACAGACGGGTAGATAGGTGGGTAGATAGGTGGGTATATTATGGACAGATTATTAGTCTACTAGCCTTTCAGATGACAAGTGATTTCCCAGCAGTGCTGAGGCTAGACAGAAAGACAAGGGAGAGAGGGAGGGAGGAGAGAGAGAGAGAGAGAGAGAGAGAGAGAGAGAGAGAGAGAGAGAGAGAGAGAGAGAGAGAGAGAGAGAGAGAAGAGACTGAAAGAGATGAAAGAAGAGCTTTGGATGTATAATAAGACAAAGACAGTAAACAAAACAAGACTGATATGAAATGTCATTTACAGCTTGGCTACCTATATAAAGAATACACGTGCATCTGTGTCTGCCTGTATCCTTTGTGTCTGTCTGTATTCCGAGCAGGCGCACAGTACTAGGGATTCAGACGATAGAAGCACGCACAGTAGCGTTTTAAATTTGGAAATCTTGCAATCCCGGATTTGACCACCAGGCGGCGGAAGCTTCACTGTTGTACCACAGTTCAGGGGGCTTGGTTCAGACTATGGTGACCCCTCATTGGTCAATAGGGAAACAGTGAGAAAGTAACGAGAAAGTGACGACTAGTTGCAGCGTCTGCTTATTACAGGGTCCCCACACATTTTTAGCAATGAATTTCCAAAACTTTTCCAGAATATTTAGCCCAATTTCCAGGCCTATAAAACAATCATTCAGCGCAGTAATGTGTCTCTTACTCCTATGTACAATGCCCAAAGATAGGCAGT
>NC_139943.1:27927914-27955414 GCF_963454915.1 Gymnoscopelus microlampas
GTGGCATTTGTGTGATCAACCAGTTTCATAATTGCTATTAGAGATTAATAACTAGTACCATGACATTGGAGGTGCGTCTGTGGTTTCCTGTATAGCATTAAGGCATGATAGGGTATCCTACTATAAATGAAATCTCGGAGTGCATGCGTATCTGTCCTTCATGTATTTTTAGAACTGTCTGACCGATCGAGTTCAAACTTCAAAAGATAGGGCAGTGTTTTCAACCTGGGGGTCACAATCCCCCAGGAGATCGGCAAATAATTGGGAGGAGTCGCCAGATGCTTTTCTGAAAGCACTCAAAAAGTTAAAATATGAAAAAGTAAAAATAACGTACTTAATGTTCTGTTTTATAACAGATAGATAGATAGTACTGTACACAGAGATGAAGCAATTCAGAGAGACAGACAGAGAGCACAGCTGGAATCAGATTTCAAAATACAACAAGAGCTGTGGTTCTGCTAAGATCTCTGTGAGGGTTGTGTACTGTATGTGTGTAAAGGGAAAGCATGGGTTAGCTTGACTGATCACGTGCGTACCGTACACCCCCCCCCCCCCCCACGCACACACACTGTCTTCCTCTGATCAGTGGCACCCTTCCTTTCTTTCTCAATGTGTACCAACCGGTTGCTCCACAAGGAGTGTGTGCTCACTGCTGTCTTTCACCAATCTTCCTCCACAGTGTGTGTCCACTTCATCCATGGACCCCACACATCTAAAACAGGCACGCACGCACACACGCACGCACACACGCACGCACACGCACGCACACGCACACGCACACACACACACACACACACACACACACACACACACACACACACACACACACACACACACACACACACACACACACAGCTTCTTTCCTAGTGTTGCTCTCTCTTTTCTACCCCCCCCTGCCCCCACCTTTTCCTCCTTGTATCTTTTACATAACCTGCAGTCCATCCTGGTTTCTCCTCTCTTTCTGCACTACAAAACGCAGAGATGAACACACGTTGTGTGTGTCTCAGTTCGAGGCGTTGTGCTTTTGTGTAGTGTTTGCATGTATGTGTTTGTATATTCCAGCTTTTAACATTTGTTTAATTTAGACTTAAATATTCCATAAAAAAAATTGTGGTTATCAATTTGATAGAAAATGTAAAAGTTGGATTGACTAGTAGTAAACAAGTGTTCAATGTCTACAGTTAGTACACAGCAAATAAACAAATAAATTCAGTGGTGCTGAAAGTGCAATACTGATTAATTAAGTAACAGACAACCCAGTGGAAAGCATAATCAACCAGACATATCTCCTCATGAGATTATGTTATTTCCATGATCCCCCATTGAATGCACAAATAACTAAATTCAGTTATGCTGAATGTGCAATAAAGATTAATTAACAGAAAATCAAAACATTTTAGACGGTCACAATGCAACTCCACCAGGGAGAAATACAATTTGGGTGACTTGCTTACAGTATATGAAGATAAACAAATTCACCTGGGGGTTTAAACCTTGCACACACCAACATCTCTTGCTCTGTCTCTCAGCTGTGACCAACTGACCATGACTTTGACCTTTTCAACCTAAAACGTAATAATCTCCTCAAGGCAATCTACAGATCATTCCCACAAGACCCATGCATGTCTGCCAGTGCATTCTTGATTTGAATCTATAGGACCTAACAGACCTATTTAGACGCACCTGCAGATTTCAGTACTTCGTTGCTAGTATCAGCTGATTCTGATTGTTATTAACTTTAAGCCTGTCCTACTGTACCATTGTTCAGAACTTCATATTTAGAACTACAACTCCATGTCTCTTTCTGGCTACAGCTGCCATGTCCACCATAAGCATCCTTTAGGGTGGATTCAGACTGGGTCCGATTGATTCGAACCGTTCCCGAGTACGATTGGCCTCTCCCAGCTGGCCAGCATTCACATTGGCCAAACGCTTCATTCAACAGTAATGGTAAATATGTGCCTCATGGGGGCGCTGTTGATTATTGGGGCTTTGGGAGATAGAGAATGTCATTCACAGAAGAAGAGTCACTTGTTTAAAGTGAATGATAAAGTTTGACTGTGTTCCTGACGTTGTCTTGAGTTATAATAATAACAGAACAACAATACACAACCAAAGCAGTGTGTGCATTGGTCTTTGAAGCCTCAAAATGTAACGTTGTCTCTCGCGTCTCTGTTATCATCAATATAATAGTCACGTCACTGATGCATCCTTGGTATTTTAGCAGTGACGTCACAGACTAATCCTTGGCATATTTATCCTTATATACAGTCACATTCGCTACACATGTGTTTTTTGTTTATCATTTTTCACGGCTCGCGCTACTCAAACACTAGAGGGATTATTATTTCTTGTCAACATTCAAGTAGAACTATGAGAAGGTATAACCCAGCTAAAATAATGCGTCATTATAAAAATATATAAATGATATATGATTAGCAGTCCACTTCCTCCTGTCGGTACGGATGGATTCACATTGCATCGTAGGCTACCGTATACCCGAGGACGCATCAAATGCACCCGAGACTACCTCGGGAGGCGGTCCCGGGTACGGTGCGGTGATCCGTTTCGGGGAACGCTACGCTACATTCACACTATCACAACATCTGCCATGTGGTCCGGGGTGCGCACCTGGGACCATAGTCTGAATCCGCCTCGCCTCTACTATTTGCACCGGTTTTATAGAGGCAGAGAATTTTCCATGGAAAACTGACCCTAGTAAATTGCATTAATGTTCTAGGGGAAAGCAATGATCAACCAGACTCATATCCTTTTATTTTCGTGATCTTCACTTGAATGCATACTGCATGCATATAGGACTAGAAGAAAGCGCAGTTTGCGATGACATGGAAGGTGCGCTTTAAATGAAAAGCAAACTGTGCTTGGTTCTGTTTGATAAATAGCGCAAATTTGTAGGCTACATTTGGCCCTAAGTGGGGTAATATATCGATATTATATCGATATTGTGATATCAGACTAGACATTGTCTGGCATTTTGGATATCCTAAAATTGTGATATGGCATGATGTTGTCTTTTACTGGTTTTGAACACTTAAAGGGATATTTCACTTTTTTTTATTTTATTGGGTCATTTTATCGTCTACTCAGGCTTTTGGGAGCACCCCGGACAGTTTTTAAGTTGCTTGTTTGAGTATTTAGATATTTGATATTCATTTTATCAGACACGCCCCGTCCAATACAAACCCATTGTAACTTCAAACTTTTATCCTTCTAATACGTGAGGGGACCGTGTTTTTTCAATTACTTTTTTCATTTATTTTTTATATTTTTTTGGAAAATGAAAAAAATGAAATACAATAAAAATATAAAATAAAAAAAGGAATAAAAAAAAAACACGGCCCCCTCACGTATTAGGAGGGAAGGATGAGTCACCAGAACCAAGGACGAGTGCTTTTGAGGAATCTAACATGTTAAAAATGTAGTTTGAAGTTATAATGTTTGTATAAAAATGGGGCGTGTCTGATAAAATGAATATCAAATGTCTAAATAGTGAATCAAGCAACTTAAAAACTGTCTGGGGTGTTCACAAAAGCCCGAGTAGACAATAAAACGACCCACATTTGTTTTTAAAGTGAAATATCCCTTTAAATATCCCCTTTTTTTTTAAATCAGCCAATGTACAAGCTGACAACATGCTGCGATCTGACGCAGTGTGAACTAGATCTGCAATCAAAAACATTGATATTGAGGTATTTGGTCAAATATATAATGATTTCATTTTGTCCATATCGCCTAGCTCTAAAGCTCAGTATTTGCAAGCTTGAGCCCTGTTTCCACTTCCCTGTCAATTTGTGCATCACTGCAACGGTGCAACCCACTGACTTCTTCCTCTTATTCTTCTCTTTCTCTTCTTAACTTCTGCCATGTTTTGCTTCCTTACATCTTTTCCTTCTCTTCCCATACGCCCTCTGCTGCCAATCATTTGCTAGGCATTATGCTGATTTATTTCCACCAAAACACTTCGCGTCCGGAATTCTTCAACCACCCTCCATCCTTCCATCCATTCTTGCTCCGTTCTTCCCTCTATCCCTCCTATATGCTTAAAAGTGCACAACCTCGACTTCTTGTCCTCTCTCTGTCTCCATCACTCGCTCCAGCATCATTAGAACCTGACCTGATGGGGAACAGTGGTGTGCGGGGTTGAAAGGTGTGTGCGTGTGCGTGTGCATGTGCACGTGCGTGTGTGTTTTTGTGTGTGTGCGACGTGTGCGTGTGTGCACTTGTGCCCACGTGTCTTGTATCTATGAGTATCAGCGTGTGTCTGTGTTCTTCTTGCATGTATACAACATATCAGCGTGTGTCCGTGTTCTTGCATGTATACAGTATGTCCATATGCTTCACATTCTTCTTACTGTGTGTGCGCATATGTAAGCATGCATGCATGTGTGTGTCTTGTGCGTACAGTACTCTATGTGTCTTTAGAGGGCAAACACTGGATAAAATACCATGGAGGGAGGTGGTGGGTTGTGTATAACAGGCATACATTAACTTTCCTCTTCACAATCTTCAACCTTGAAGTGAACAGAGCCAGTCTGGACCATGCCAAAGCTGTGTGTGTGTGTGTGTGTGTGTGTGTGTGTGTGTGTGTGTGTGTGTGTGTGTGTGTGTGTGTGTGTGTGTGTGTGTGTGTGTGTGTGTGTGTGTGTGTGTGTGTGTGTGTGTGTGTGTGTGTGTGTGTGTGTGTGTGTGTGTGTGTGTGTGTGTGTGTGCGCGTGTGCATGTGCATGAAGAGAGCAATGTTGATCCTTCTTTAAAAGCTTACTTTTCGTTTTTAGAGCTACAATTTCAGGAGTTGTGTAAGGTATCACCAATTAAAAATGATTCTCAGGAGGGTACAGAGACCTACAAAGCTAATTATCGAGGGTCAGACACTCTCTCAGACTCACTCACTGACTGACTGACTGACTGACTGACTGACTGACAGACACTCACTCACTCACTCTCATACAGACACATTGGAGCAGAGATCAAGTTATGCGGGCATCAGTGAGAGCTGAGCTCCCATAAGGAGGGGTATGAGCTCCCATGAAAGCATACATCTGTGGGGGTCACTAATACATTATCAACAACCATTATTTGAATCACAAGTAATACATTTTTCAATGTAATGATTGACATGGAAGAGAAGAGAAGACACTACTGACACTGTCAGCCAAAATTATTTATTCATAATAGGCCTATACTTGTATATTGATTATACTTATATTGATTTCACTATCACAACAAAGAAGCAAAAAACAGGAGACACAAATTCACCTGCTACTAGTACTGTCATTAGCCCTACTTTCTGCTACAGAGGATGCTAGCAGCTTTGGTGTAAGACCTGATGATGCTGCTGAATGTGAGACCACCTCACATTAGGGCAGTTCAAAAGTGGAGCAGGATGAGGAGACAGGGGCTGCTACAAATGAACGGCACATAACTGTGGACAAATCGGAGGAAAACCTGGAAGCAAAGAAACACATGGCTCTTTGCAAAGGAGGGTGGTCTTGGATGCCTTGTCCGTAAACAAGCCAAGACTCTCTTACTGTTTGTGTAAAGGTCTGGAGTACATTTGGCGAATGCCTGAACCAATGGGACAGCAAATAGCCCTCTTCAAAGGCAGTTATGCATACTGTACAAAACTGACGTACACGCAGACAATAACGCTCATGAACGAGCTGTTGAAATAGCAGAGCTCAAATAAAAGGAAGTGCTTCCGAAGAAAATTGCAGAACTCAGCACCAGTATGTTTAAGGAGACAGCTAGTTTATTAAGGGCAGGTTCTAAAGAAAGGTTGCCTTATACAACCATGCTCACCGATCCGATGATTCACGTGCCCAGATTGTAGAGCACATTTCACAAAATGAAAAATAACGCTTTGTATGCCTGCACATGATTATTCATGTCATGTCAAGGGTAATTGAGATGTGGGCATGTGTTTTTTTTTACATTGCTGAACTGGACCAGGGAACAGATTTAGAGTCAAGCGTTTCTTCGAAAACCCCAATTAGACGGAGCTGAGGAGACTGGACTCATAGCTAGACTGAAACAGGATTTCCCTTGACTTCAATCAGTTCAATGTCTGACACATTGTTTTGAATTAGTGGTGAATGACTCCTTGAAGGTGGTGGCAGGCAGTATCATTTTCAGTTTTTCCTCTTGAAGCACTATTCTCTTAACCACCAGTCCTTGTAAAACACTAGGGAGTTAGAGGAAGCAGCTGCAGAACTGAACATGCAGACTCAGAAGGATTTCCGTCATTATACACACGGCTTGGTGTAGAGAAGGCCAAGTACACTGGTTTACATTAGCATCCAGTGGTGGAAAAAGTACTCACATTTTTTACTCAAGTAAAATCAATACTGCAATGTAGAAATAAAAGTACAATTATAAGTAAAAGTCCTGAACTCTAAATTTACTTGAGTAAAAGTACAAAAGTATTGGTATCTTATACTTACATCGTCATCTATCACGCATTGTGATAGATCGGCTATTTTCATATGGCCGAAATGTATATAGGGCAGAAGTGGTTAATGTATGTTTTGTAATAATAATCAAAATCTACAAAGTAACAACTAACTAAAGTTTTCAAATAATTGTAGTGGAGTAAAAGTACAATATTTGCCTCTGAGATGTAGTGGAGTAGAAGTAAAAGTACCTCAAAATCACAGTAAGTACAGTACTTGAGTAAATGTACTACTTACTTTACACCACTGTTAGCATCTGACATCTACTGGATTCCTTGCTGATTTAGCAACAATGAAAGCCATGAAACGTGAACTAATCTCTCCCTAAAATGATACAAATGCGTCGCTGGTTGATTCCAGCCACTACGTCCACAAAAAAAGGGAATTGATCTCACTGAAACTGACATTTTTATTTATTGATTTTAGTCAATCATTGATAATTTCAACAGGTGTCTCCCCGATAGTGAGCTGGTAATGTTGAAGCCTGTATGGATGAGCACTTCTGGTCGAAATAAAGGACAGAACTTGTTCTATTTAGAGCATGATGTGGGGAAGTTTGCTACACTTCTCAGAGTCCACCAATGAAGCTGTCAGTGACTTTCTAGACTGGAAATGACATGGCAGTGTAACATCAGTGTAAGACCTTGAAAATACTTAGATAGTGGTGAGCCACACTGCTCTTCCAAACTCTGCAGAGTGCAAGGGGGGCTTTTCTGTATGTAATAACACAAAACCAGGAACCTTCTGCGTGGCAGGTTTCTTACCACATTGGAGTTCGTGGACCTCAATGGTCCTACTATTGACAAATCCGACCCTCTCACATTGGTCCAATCCTGGATAAAGAAACAATCTGCCATGTTTTGTCTGCGTAACGGTAAGATGATGGATCATTACTAGGCTATTATTGTACGCTTGTATTTTTTGCCTCCTCTGTATCTATAGAAAAATTACAAAAACAACATTGTTGGCCGAGAAGCATGACTATTATATACAGTAGGTATTGTTTCTACCACTGTTGTTTCAGAACCATGGACAGTGCTGTTTGTTGTGTGTAGTCATTCACTTCATCCTGTCTCTGGGCCTGGGTTGGCATATTTCAGTTTTGGTTTGTTGTTGCAATCTTGATAAAATTGTTGCAAGTAGTGGGCTGCTGTGTGTACGTGTGTGTGTGTGTGTGTGTGTGTGTGTGTGTGTGTGTGTGTGTGTGTGTGTGTGTGTGTGTGTGTGTGTGTGTGTGTGTGTGTGTGTGTGTGTGTGTGTGTGTGTGTGTGTGTGTGCGTGTGCATGTAAAATGTATCTATCTATATCAATTCACATTTTGGTGTATTTCGTTTTTTTCAGTACGGAGCGGTACGGTCGACTAGTGAACTACCAGTGGGTAAAATTTGTCAAAAGGTAAAAATCACTAGTCGTGAAAGCACGCACACACACACACACACACACACACACACACACACACACACACACACACACACACACACACACACACACACACACACACACACACACACACACACACACACACACACACACGCACACAAGCTCAGATTAAAACTAGAATATAATTCTCAAAATAAATGAATAATAAGTTCTAATGAAACCTTTCTGTCTGAATGGATGGCAGGAACAGAAGTAGACAGAAATACGCTATTTAAAAAACTCAACAGTGAAAAAAAAAAAAGAATAAACAAAAAAAATTGTCTAGATTCATCAAGTCAAATCAAACACACTGCTGGTTTGATATGTGAGCTGGTCAAATCACACACTACTGATAGGTCCCTAGAATATTTGGCAAGAGTGAAGGGTCGCACTCAGAGTGACAAGATAAGTCCGTTTTTTATTTCTTCATATGCCTTACAGAACAAACATTTCGGCATTCCAGCCTGCTTCAGTGTCTGGATAGCTGAAACGTTTGTTCTTGTGTAAGGAATATGGAGAAATAAAAAACAGACTTATCTTGTCACTCTGAGTGCAACCCTTCACTCTTGCCAAATGTTTGTTTCAAGAGGGCAACACACCAGGAGTCAGAGTGCGGTTGTAACATTTTTTTTTAATTTAAGGTCATTAGAATAGGAATGAAAATGACACATTGTGATCATTGTAACAGTGCTGCTGTTTCAACATAAAATGACACATTGTGACCAATCACAGTCTGTTTTCTAAAAGGATGTATGAAGAGTTTAGCTGATCTCTCTCTTTGATCTGTCGACATGCAGATTGTGCAGTGCTCAGTCCATGGTGTATTGTGTGTGTGTGTGTGTGTGTGTGTGTGTGTCCGTCCATCACTGGCCCTTTGACAGTGGGGTGTCAAAACTCACTGACAGCTGACCCACTCTGCCTGCATGACTAATGAGCACGCACGCACGCACGCACGCACGCACGCACGCACGCACGCACGCACAAATACACACACAAATACACACACACTTGGGCATGCACGCACACAGATATTTCTCCTGCATGCATGAATGTGTATTTGAATGTGTATTTTCTGAAGTTTGCATGTGTGTGTGTGTGGGTGTGGGTGTGTATGTGTGTGCGTGCGTGCGTGCGTGTGTGTGGAGACAGCTGTGTGGTACTGATCTCTTGTCCTTCCCCATGGACAGTTCATACTGTGCAGGTACTCATCAAATCTCCTCTATATGTCCTCTACACACACACACACACACACACACACACACACACACACACACACACACACACACACACACACACACACACACACACACACGTGTACATGTACACCACTTATGGAAGTCGGATGACAGATAAAGAGAAATAAAGAGAGAGGTGAAAGGAGAATTCTCTAGAATTCCCTGTGGAGCTACACTTACTGTTCATAATTACTGATTGAATTGACTCAAATCAAAGAGGGGAAAGAAAAAACAGCTTACAATCAAAGATTGAACTGCTAAAGTCACTCAGGTTGTTTTTGAAAGATGTTTGTGTCTGTAAAAGCCCCAATCATGGATTTCTGTTATCAAAAACAGGCAGACAGAAATGAGGAGACATTTTCTCCTTTTGTCTTCCTCGCTCTCTTCATCTCTGTAACACACGCACACACAAATGCACACGCACACGCACACACACAAACACACACACACGCATACACACGCATGCATGTACAGCAAACACTACAAGCACGCACGCACGCACGGACCCACGGACGGACAGACACACACACACACACACACACACACACACACACACACACACACGCACACACACACACGCACAAGCAAGCATGAGTCTGGCCTTTACTGAGAGGGCAGAGTCAAGTGTTTGGTTGATGTTTTCCTCAGCTCATGAATATTAATGATCCTCTCTCCATCAAAACACAACTGCTACTAATTTAGATGATGCAGACCAGCACACACTACATCCCCTTAAAAGCTCATTTTTGCACTCGTGGACAACACATACTTTCTTGAGTACACACATACAGACATACCCACATGTGCATATAGTATATAGTGTGCATGCGCGCATGCGTGCGTGCGTGTGTGTGCGTGTGTATATAAAATGTATCTATCTATATACAGTATCAATTCACAATTTGGTTCGTTACGTATTTCGTTTTTTTTTGGTACGGAACGGTACGGTGAAAAAAATTAAAATGTATGCCGCTGCAAACCAAGTTCTTCAATAAATAAAATAATTTAAAAAAAGAAAAAAATACATTTTTAAAGAACTGAACTTTTCCATTGCACATTCTTGCAAGTGGGCACTCCTTGTAATAGGCTTTCTCGCTCCCCCTCTCTCTCGCTCACTCTCTCACCCCCCCCCCCCCCCCTCTCTCTCTCACACACACACACACACACACACACACACACACAAATGCGGTACTCATCATAATTCATACTGCAGGTGTATCTTTACTTTTTTGCATGTTAGACAGCATAATTACAAAATAAAGTAAAGGAGAAAAGATGAATATACTTTAGTTATTGTCATAATTATCTGTGCAAGGAAGATCAAAGAAAGCCAGAGGGATTATTGAGTGGCTCCTTTAACAAGATTCATCTGTTTGATTATACATTGCAATTATTACAGACCACGTGGCCTCCATATTATTTGGACTAGTTTTGCTGCTCCTTATACATTAGTACTTTATCCCTGAAGTCAATTAAGAAGAGACTAATGGAAAAACTGAGCTGTAATAACAAATGTAAGGAATAAGGTACCAAGGGAAAACTGTCACTACTGTCAGCCCACAAGGCGCTCGAGTGGCACAGTGGTAAAAGTCACTGCCCACCACCACGGAGGTTGTGTGTTCGAATCCACCATGGCTTTGTCGACCATGGCTTTGTCGAGCGTCTACACGAACACAATTGGCCCGTGTTCGGGGGAAGCCGGGCGGGGGACGAAGGCTCTACGTCCTCCTGGTGGGGGCTCCTCACTGGCAGGTGAGTCAGTAGGATACAACTGCAGTGACAATACAGTGTGTGGGGAGGAATCAATTGGCATACCGACTAAATTGGGGAGAAAAAGGGATAAAACAATAATTGGCTTCTCTAAATTAAAAACATATATAAAAAAAGAAAGAAAACTATCACTACTAGTGTCTACATTTCTACATAAGCCCACAGCATGTATTCATTCTTGTTTCTCTGTGCATTCAGATGTACACCTGCAACCGGAAATCCCCCTCGGGGTAAACATGAAGTTGACTCTTGGTTCTTCAGTGGTTACCAACATGCAACAAAAACATTTAGTTTACAGTACACATGCAAAAGCATTTTCCTGATGTATTTAATGACCATAGGGAGCAAACTCCCTATAGCAGCTACTCCATTTATCAACTACACCTGCCTGACTATATACTTTATGTACAGACTTAACTACCTGGAGGCAGAGAGGACACAGATCAGAGAAACAAAGATCAGAGGGAGCAAAGTAACTCTTAGCCTCTGATTAGTAATCAAGGTAACAGGCAGGCAGGAGAACAACAGAGAAAACAACAACGCTGCAACATGATGGTTAAAACAAAGGGCATGAACATGAATTCACAAACTGCAAAAAGTAACACAGGATGATTAAGAGATAATCATTGAGTCGGCAAGGGAAGGGGAAAGCGGAAAAGGCACTGCTGCGTCCTGAAAGCTTTGTTTTATCCTCAACTGTTTTGTTTTGGGTTTGTGTGTCAAACCGAAACCCTGTATTTACAATGCGTCAAAGCAAAGCAGCACGCACAGCAGAGCTCTGCAGAGTTCTGCACAGTGCGGTCAAAGATCAACCTCACTGAACATTGACCGCTTCGCACTGTGACGAATAAACGCACGGCCAATAGAAATGAAGCATCCATCCAAGCACAGAAGAGAAACTATAGAGCCGAGGTGAATCATAATGGAAATAACTCTGATTGTATTATGTTATGTCAGTATTTGTAAGTAGGCAATGTGTGGTGTATGATATGAAAAAAAAATTTGTGTTCCCCTCAATAGCTCCACAGACCTATTCAAGGTTCTTTATTAAAGTAATGAGGTAGAGAGGAATAATAGTAGTAGACGTAGTGATGTAGTCTTGCTAGAAGTTTTGAAAATTCCTCCCAATTTGCGCTGTCCTTGATTTGTGCAATCTATGGGCTGAGTTCTGGATATCAGTTGCAGCGTGCAGGAAGAAAGGGAGAGAGAAACACAAAAGAAGAAATAACAGGGTGGAAATATGATCATGGCCATAATCAGCTATGAGGTCACCGAGGTCTGGACCTACTGTAATTATTTCAGAGTAAAAACAAGACATGCGTGTGTGTGCGCGCTTAGCTCCTCCCACCTAGTAATCCTCGACTGACTGAATTGACACTGACAGCATCGAGCAGGCATTCTGCCGTCATATCGTGTGTGGTAAAGTGTCATCCATCATCTCTCACCACAGGAGCTCCGTCAAGCCAGTTTAAATGATCCACAAAACCCATGTCTAGTCAGACGATCGGAAGCATTTGACTTTCACGCCGCAGGTTTCAAAATAAAGGTGTCGGTGACAAATAATGTGTTGCATGTTTTTTGATTAATAAGTGGTGATGATCCCGCAAGGAATATGTACTGCAACAAAAATGTGATACATTTTTCACAAAGTGGCAATACATTTGTTGCAGTATGCCAATTGGACCCAAAGGAATATTACTTGTTTTTCTACTAGCTTAAAGCCCACAGCAACCACTATAATCCTACAGTAGGTGCAAATGCTTTCATGTCCATTCACAATGCCTGGATGCTGATAGACAAATATTTTAATAGTTGTTAGTGTCATGATACAAGACACCCATACACATACTTTAAAACAAGTATCATTGTAAAGCAAGCACATTAAACACAGGTGTTACCAATGATAAGGTCATTAAGGTTACGTTCCATTGAGTGTAGCAGAGCCTTTAAAAATGTCTGCTTGTGAAAATGTCTATTGCTGCACACATAGTAAGCTACAGATTGCAGAAGCCACACCGTTATTAGACCCTGTCTTGTTTTTCAGCAAACGGCGGCCCAAAGTGCATCGGCCCTTCTGGCATTTGTCAGAACCGCCAGATTGCCAGTCTGCCCATGGGAGGAGAGGTAAATAGTAACAGGAAAGAGCAAGAGGAGGTAAAACAACAATGGAATGATGAAAGACAATGATAGAAGAAAGAGGGAGAAAGAGAGAGGAGAGAACATACTGTAGAGAGAGGGAGGTTTGAGTGGAAGGAACCTTAAAGCTGTTGTCCTCTGAATGCTATGTTAGCAGTTTACACACACACACGCACGCACACTCGCACGCACGCACACACTCACGCAGTAATAACGCAGTTATTATTATGCAGCTAATTATGCGTAATTTACTGGTTTGCGATGCTGAAACTCCACAATGTCCATGTGCGACAATCACAACGCCAGATATGACGCAGCAGTGACTGCAGGGACAGACAAAGAAAGGTTTACATGACACAATA
Organism: Gymnoscopelus microlampas; assembly: GCF_963454915.1. Classification (NCBI taxonomy): domain Eukaryota; kingdom Metazoa; phylum Chordata; class Actinopteri; order Myctophiformes; family Myctophidae; genus Gymnoscopelus; species Gymnoscopelus microlampas. Next base: position 27,941,307 of record NC_139943.1, read on the forward strand.
CCGAATGTTTAGGTCCACTGCTGATTGATTTATGAGGGGGTTTTGCCATAGAAACGTGGCAAGGATACAGGTGAAAACATACAGTATGGTTTTCACCTGTATCCCTGCCGGTACAGTAATAGATGAATAATAACGGACAGTGAAATGAAACTAGCATGTGACTGTGGTACAGTAGCACAATAAAGTACCTCTGGTGTGAGACATTTTTAGGTTTCAGCAAAAAAAAAGGCCAAATTGAAGTGTGAGGAAAGTTGGTGTGTGCGTACTGATGCACAGCTAGGACTCCTGTCAAATTAACCAGTAGGGGTGCACCAATAACAGTGTTTCATGACCACATGCTTTATTGTTGAACTCTTGCTGATACAGAGTATGAACATTGTCAATTGCTAATAATAGTATTTTGTTGATTTTGTGTGTTTTTTAAATGCAACAATTGCAAAATATGTTTGCATTTTAGTTTCAAATAATTCTGGAGGCAGGATTCAGAACGGGCCAATTGTACTTACGTACTGTACGTACATACGTACATAGTTACATACATAGTTACATACATACATACATACATACATACATACATACATACATACATACATACATACGTACATACGTACATACGTACATACGTACATACATACATACATACATACATACATACATACATGAATAGTTTATTTTGGAGTTAGTCACAACAAACATTACAAAAACAATACTTGGACCAGACAGACAGACAGACAGACGTGAATAGAGCAGGAGGAGGTTTTGGGAGCATATGTGACTATTTGTATGCTTTTTGCTAAATGTATGTATCCACAAATGTACTCAACAAACCATTGCTTTTAAAAATGGACAAAAAGCATTTTCTTAACTATTCTTGGGCCTTTTGTGTTTTTCTTCTATGCCCATTTGACATAGTTTTCAACAAAACCTTTTAGCCGTGTAGGGTCTCATGTCATTGTTTGGTTACCTTTGCTGTTTTATGCCATGTTTCTAAACCCTGTAGCACTTTGAGGTTTGCAATTGCAATGTATTATTATTATTTAAAGAGGAGACTGTGGTGCAAGGGGGTCAAGGGTAACGTAGAGTAGAGTGCCAAGGATGTTTATACAGATGGACGGATGCATTGATGGCAGAAGAAAGGACGAACGGACGGATGGACGGACGGACGGATGGTAGAAGAAAGGAAGTTCAGACAGACAGACAGATGTCTGGATGTAATAAAATGTATTACATCCAGACATCTGTCTGTCCATTTATTAAATAAATGGTTATTACGAAAGTGGGATTGAGTACCATGCTAAGAGGTTGGCATAGGCACACATATACACGCACACACAGACAGAAACAGAGGCATGGGGGAGATATAGACACAAATAAGTGCACAGTGGACAGTGAAGAGACAAAGCAATTAAATGGCACACATGCATGCACACTGCAGCATGCACATACTCAGTCATATGTGAGAAATCACCAACACAAAGTCCCATGCGGGTTCACACACACACACACACACAATCTGCGAGGGTTAGCCATTTGCAGTGTGTACTAATTGTTAAGCATGCAGCAAGACTCCTCAAAATGTCAGCACTTCCAAAGCCACTGTATGATTCAGCATGAGCAAACACGCAAACAAGCAAGCAAGCACGCACGCACGCACACACACACACACACACACACACACACACACACACACACACACACACACACACACACACACACACACACACACACACACACACACACACACACACACACACACACACACACACACACACACACACACACACACACACACACACACACACACACACACACACACACACACAGTATTATTATCGTGAAACCTTTATTTACCCAGGGTATGCTGAGTATGACTGCTCTTTTTCAGCAACGCCCTGCACAATCACACAGACACAACCTGTATACATTCAAACCTGGGAACTTCAGACTTGGGAACCCGGGGCGGCCATAGCTGAATGGTTTGGTTAGTGATCCCAACTACAGTAGGGCTTGGAAGATCCCGTAGGTCCCAGGTACGATTCCAACATTCAGCAATGTGTCGAAGTGTCCCAGAGCAAGACACCTAAACCCTAACTGCTCCCCCCTCCGCGCTACTCTGTGGGCAGCACTCTGAAAACTGAAGTGCCCCTGTGGGATGTGATAGGTATAAAATAAATAAAAATAAAAAAAACTGTCGAGTACAACCACAGTCTTATACTGTTGGCCACTGAGCAGCTCCATGGAGCAGTTGGGGATTCAGTACCTTGCTCAAGGGCACTTCAGCGGTGATGAGGTAGGGGTGAGTGATGGTCAATCACTTCCTAGTTGAACTATTTGAAAATGTTTTTAAAAAATGGCAAAGACGTTTAGGGATAATGGGTAAGGCACCGGCGAAAATAGGGCCCTAAGTATAGTTTAGATCTGTAGTTGTTTACCTTATGTTAGCATACAATGTGTCTGTGCAACTTCCATTCAACTTTAAAACCCACTGGCCAGTCCGTATCTCTACCCAGGCACCGCAATCGTGGCGGTTTCACTTCATTTCACGCCATGAAATTTCAGTGTGCGGTGGCATTTTAGCTTGCGCTGCAATAAGCTGGTTCACAGAATAACTGTGTATACCAACAAGGGCAAGACCCGCCAGCAGCATCTGCCCTTTTCTCAGCCGACACCCTCCCCACACTGACTTGTTGGCACAAGCGATCTTGCTGGTAAAGGAACTCCCCATGTCAATCATGGACAAAACACTGCAGAACATGGTTTATGTGGATGGGTTGGCAGAATTCACAGCTGAGACACTTGAACTGAAACACAGAATAGACAACAGTGACCTTCAGCGGTCCAAAGAATAGCTGCGTACCAAAAAAGGGTGAGGGTTGCCACTTGCCAGCAGCACCTGTAGTGTTCTCAGCCAACTACCTCCTGCAAACTGAAGGGAAATCCTAGCAGGACTATACCACTTTGTTTGCCCAGTTCCTCATTGACAGTAATATTAATGTAGTATTTATTCACTTAAAGTGCTCACCAAATGCAATTTTCTTGTGGTCTTTGTGAATAAATAAGTAGAGTTCTCATTTCCTTAGCTTGTTAGATCTGTGACATTGTCTATTTGGGAATATTTAACCAAATACAAACAGAGCCCACGGACACAGTATCACACAAGCGATTTGTAAGCTTTGCAAGAGAGTTGTACGGTGAAGGAGTCTCAAATAACAGCAGGAGCTTGTATTCACTGACAAATAAACCAAACTGTACACAGTGCACTGCTGCCATGACTGACGCGTTCACTGGCTAATGTAATATTATTGCAACAATGTATGCACGTCCGACAGCGAGGCCTTGAATCTTGTGAGCCGCACCTGAGAGCGTGCGACAGTGCGAGCGAGTTGCCACAGCGAACAGCCGATGGCCTTGTGGGAAGATAGACGAGACTATACATCCACTTCCTTCTTGTGTCAGCGAGTCGCAGAGAGTATGAATGCTGATACACGTAGGTCGACACTTGTTGCTCCATGCATAAATTGGCCTTTAGCCTACATCATGTTGTAAGACTGAATGACTTGCAGTGTGAATTCACACAATTCTTAGACATTTACACTTTAGTGTAACTGCAACAACCCTTCTTTAGAAATAAAAAAAGTCTACCTCTCAGTTAATAAGAGTCTCGTTTTTTATACTGTAGTTATTATGTTGTTCTAAAGCTATATAATAATGTAAAGTCATCCAGAGGTCTGCAGTACTCTGAAACAGAATCTGCACAATTGAGCAACCTTGCATATAGACGGCATCATGTCATGGAGCTCAATATAGATGTTGCTGAATCGACTTGGGTTAGAAGCAGACCTAAACAAAGTCATGCACACTCCGACTCCGTAGATGACATAGAATGTTGCCATGATACCATGATACGCAGACTAAATAAACATGTTAGATATTGCTGAGTATGCCATTATAGACACTGTAGCATTTCACAAGGAAGGACACAGAACATACAGTAGATATAGCTCAAAGCTCAACCACAGGTTTTCTTTGTCTTCTTTTGGAAATAAACTTCCACGAAAACACAATGTCAGACAGCTCAACAAAAACCTCTTTCCAGAGGAGTTTTTTTGTTTGCATTTTTCAGCCAGACCATTTGTTCCTGAGATCATATAAAAAATGCTGTATTTAAAGTGAGGGAGGGCTAATTGAACTATAGAGGTATCATTATAATATGACTTAATGCGATGTAAAGATGTTCACTTGTATACCCAAACTAACTATGCTGGGGTCTGCTGTAATCCCATAGAGAAACTACACAGTTGACAGTGCCATACAATGCCTAACCACAATGACATCCTCCAGATGAAATGGACACCCTCACTAGTCAGAATGGGTCTCCATAAACACAAGAATTGTTTGAATTGTTTACGGCCTGCAAGACATTTTTAGGAAAAGAAATCTGTCCATTTGTGGCTAAATAGACATAGGCACTGTTGACAGCTAGTCTTATGGGAGTCCAGTGTTTATTGCTGAAAACTGGATGTTCTACGGAGAGGAAGGCAGACAGGCAGGTTGAAATTGGCCCCCATATGGCACTGCCTGCTTTTGCTTCCAGCTGTGTTTAGACAGTAATTGTAAATCTAGGCTATGAGTGTTACTGCCTACCTGTTGGTTTGAATGCCACCTCAGTCATAATGCAGTCCATGCAGATCTCACCCATATACAGCTTGACAATTAGCCAGGCAAGCAGTTTCAGTACCCCCTTTCACAAAAGTCAAGGGAAAAGTGTCTGTTAATTTGTCCATGTCCATCTGTCCATTTGTCCCTGCACATGTGTGCTTGCTGTGCATCCCCAAAGTCCAATCAGCTCTGCTGACCCAGTCACACTCAGAAAGCACATGGTTTGGAAAATGTTGCTGCCAATGCTATGTATATGTGTGTTTGTTTTTTATATTGTTCATTTAAATTTAAAAATAAATTACATCAAACATATAACATTGGTCATGCGTGATTATGTGTGTTGTGCCTCACAGCTTATTTCATGTTTACTATAAACATTGTATCCCTTGGCCAATATTAGTCATGACAATATGCTATATGACAATACTCCTGGTGGAGAGTTTTGTGAGGTGACAGCACCTCCGACTCAACCCAGGCAAGACCAAGGAGTTGTTGGTGGACTACCATATGATTAACAGGATACCCACAGCTCCCATCATCCACAGGGAGCCATCGGAGATCTTGGACACCTACAAGTTCTTAAGTGAACACTTGAACAACAAGCTGAGCTGAACTGACAACAGAGGCCCTCTACAATAAGGGACAGAGCAAGCTGTTCTTGTGTGTTCGCTTCATGTAACACATTTGGACTGCACATTTGGATTCAAGAATGCAAAGAACGGTCCCACCCACAAGCTTTTTCTAAACCCACCTCCACCTCAGCTCCTCCTGTTTATGCTCGTCTGATTTGATCAATGTCATTGTCCGATGTAATTGTTGCTGCTAAGCTGTTCTGTAGTACTCAGGGGGTCTTTGATCGCTTCTCACTGCCTATGGTGGAGAATAGATCCAGAACAGATTTCTTGAATATTACAATCTTTCTTTTCTTTTTTTCCCCGAAAGTGGTCCTGACATAATGAGAAACAATACAGTATGAGGTGTTACTACAGTATGAGTGGAGCATTAAGCTCTCATCTCATCAGGCATCTAGTCAGGAGTCCAAGGGCCTATCCAATGCAGAGCCACATAAATCCCACAGTGTGTGTGCAACCTGAATAATATCCAACAGGACTCCAAGTAATTATGCAAAGTTAATTTTAATTCTCTCTTTCTTTCTATTTATCCCCCATTGCCCCCTCATCCGTTTCTCTCTTATGATTGGTATTTCTCTCTTATAATTGGTAATTCTACTCATGTTGGAGTGAATGCTATCTCCAGATGCACCGTGTACCTAAACCTTGTTGTATTCTCGCGGTACATTATCTGTCAACACATGCACATTCATATTTTATTCTGACAACTCCACCAAATACATTCAATGATATCTCCACCTCACATATCCTATTGATGAAAGGACATGTCTTCCAGGCCTAAAGTTGCAGCGAGAAAAGGGAGCCCGGGAGCGCATATCTCCTCCATGTTGGGTTGCCTAACCAGGGCTGTGCAAGTCATTGGTTGCACCCGTCAGGACTCGAGGAAGCTGCAGGGGTGATATAGTGTTTCTATGCTTCTGCATCAAACAGTGACATTTGTTGCATTAGCATTTGTGGCAGTGAAATCGATTTTGGCTCTGTATTGTGTGTAGAGGGCTTTCAACATCTGATTAAAACTTAGGGTTGATCAGCATTCTTTTATTTTATTACATTGTTAGTCAAATAGGCCCCTCACGCAAACTTTAAGGCAAGTATAGCCAATCGGAATAAAATATGAAAAATGTATATGATACACGTTTATCACTCCAGAGATCATCTGTAACGATTTGCGAAGTGTTAGTTTTGGACAAAACCTGTATAGGAGACAGAGTAGTAACAAAAAAGTAGTTTTGAAGAAAATGCTAAATGATTTGGCAGAAATGAGCATGGCCTACATGGGGAGTTTTTGAATTTTACAACCTACAGTCAAGTGTTATACTGTACTGTAGGTCAAAGCGTAAAGCAGACTAGTATACAGCCGTCACGCAGCCGTTTTCAAATATGTGCAAATCGGTACAGCGGTTTACAAGATTAGCTGCACAAACACAGACAGACAGACAGACAGACAAATAGACACACACAAGGGTAAAAAAACATCATATCTGCCTCCTGGCATGGCGGAGATAATCACTCTGTCAGCTACACACCGTCTGTCTGTCTGTCTCAAAAACAGTGGCTTGGCTGACAATAAGCAGCTAGGCAAGCAGACAAACAGGCAGATGGTTAGCAAGCCAACTAGAACCACACACACACACACACACACACACACACACACACACACACACACACACACACACACACACACACACACACACACACACACACACACACACACACACACACACACACACACACACACACACACACACACACACAATCAACTTCAGCCCCAGTCTGACCCATGGCTCAACTGAACCAAAGCCAAGTTCAGAGTCTGCCAGACCGATCTACTCATTGAACATTAATGATGGCTATTTATGAGGCAGATCTAAATGGAAAAACACCTAACAGTGCCGAAAAATCTGCATAATAGCTTCAGTCCAACATCAAACGCATCTCACCTCAATGTGTCCACATTTCTGTTTGGCTACCGTATCCAGTGATGTCCTTCAATATTTACTTCTAGGGCTCCACTGAGACATGTTAGAATGGACAAATACATTGCTTCTCATTGACACATGTAAACACATACTGTAGTCGCATGCACACATGTACAGTATAGGGATGTGAACAATATGATGACTCAGACGCCCCAGTGGCTCACCTGGTAAAGTCACTTCCCCGTCTCTCTCTTTTGCCATTTGCTGTCCCTCTCCACTATCACAATTAAATTAAGGCTTTTAAAATGCCTTTTCCCCCCAAATAAAACGAAACAAAAAAATCAATATGTCGATTCAACGACTGACTCCAGTCAACTCTAAAAGTAAAAAAATAGTTGATGTATTTCTTTCCTTTTTATGTCCTATTCCAAAACATCCTAAAACGTTACTCTTTCTCCCAAAATAGCCAATTAAAAATGGGTGCACTTGATCTTGTCTTGGGGTCTGGTGGGGGGTGGATGGATTTTGTGGTCAGTGGGTATCTTCCTAGGACAGCATTTTTGTGAAATTAAAGTTAAATGCATCCCTCTGGTGCACTTTGGGAGCAAAATGAACAAGACAGACCTATGTTTAACTTGATGGGGGATCAGGACATCATTTAACATCTTGAAAAGTTCATATTTCATGCAAACTATTATTTAATTTTAGAGCTGCATGAGATGGACAAAATGTCATACCTTGATATTTAAGCCAGCTATCTAAATAGCAACGCAATAGCTTAGAATAGATACAATAGGACTATGGTTTCACACTTGTTTATTATATTAAGTTTAGCAACAGCGAAAGCGAAGCATTCTTCAAAAAACATAAGCAGCTCTTATTTTGAATTCTATTTGAATGTTATTCTGACCTGACAAAATGCTCTTATTTTACCGGAAGTCAAACGTTTACTTTCATCTGGCTTTGAAAATCACATATTGTACGAACATAAGTGCTGCTGTTTTGCATCTGGCATAAGGAACCAACCTAAATGGTTAAGCTTTTCATACAGAAGGCTTTAGGGTAGGCAAAATAAGCCTCGGCTTCAGCCTACACCTTTTTGGTGCTACTTGTATAAGTGGACTCTAATGTATGTTTGTATTCTTTTTGTTTTTTTTAAATGGACCGAAATAAAGATTTACTAAAGGTTCTATGACATTCATTTTCACTTTTTTTTATTTTTTATGTTTTTTGGGGGGTTTTATGACCTCAATGGACCCTTCGCTAAGCCCCACCCACTCCACTCTGTGACTGGTGGTGCGGAGTTAGTCACACCCAGGCCTGGCAGCGCCTGGCAAACTTTGCTTCTCACCCATTGACTTGCATGTTAAATGACGGCTTTTCCCCTAAAAAATAATCGATCATTTCAGCAGCAAGAGCTTCAAAATCTCTTCTAAATCTAGTCAACAAGGCCTGCGGTAGGCTATGCACTGGACAAATGTGCATGACATTATTTCAATGAACTAAAAACACGGGAAATGTTAGAGGGAGTAATAGCCATGGATACACGACGGTCGACTGTCTCGACCGTCATGGATGAACTTCAAACTGGTGTTTGCACTTTCTCCATTTACGGCCCGTACATCTACAGAAACGTTCATATTTCAAATATAAAGTGCTTATCCCATGGCCACGGATGTTACATTTATGTACGGGTTCTCAAAAGTACCCATATCATCCGTATTGTTCAATAAAAAAGCATTTTAATCTGATCGGTGGCCATTTTCTCCATATGCGTTCAATTAAGCGACCCTATCGGTTGGTAGGTGTATTGCACTCTGATACATTATAACTCTGAGAAAATGGCCACCGATCGGATTAAAATGCTTTTTATTGAACAACACAGAATATACGGGTACTTTTGAGAGTCCCGTGCATAATTTTAAAATCCGTGGCCATAGCATAAGCAATTTATATTTGAAATCTGAACGTTTATATAGATGTACGGACCGTAAATGGAGAAAGTGCAAACACCAGGTTGAAGTTGATCCATGACTGTAACAGGAGTTTTCATGTACCGCAGGGTAAGACTACAGTAGCAGTTAATAAATAGACGAACAAATGAATGAATATACTTTAACGTGCGGAATTCGAAACAGGCAGCGCTGGGATTCTGAATTGTGTTACGATTACGGTGATTAGTATCATTGACACCACCTGGGCGAGTGAGTCGTAATACTTTCCCAACGTTAAGCTGTGTTCAACAACACAGGCACAGCCATAGCCTTCCAGTTTAAGCGCAGATTTCAGCTTGGGAAAAGAACCCTCCAGTTGTGGGTAAGTGGAATCTGTTGCTGGTTCATAGTCACCATTGCGTTATCGTGGTATTCCTGTTCTTGCTATTATGTTGCAAATGATTGTGTGTGTGTGTGTGCGGGCGAAATAACATTGACAGCTATGGCAGGTGACGAAAGTTTGCCAGACCTGTGCCAGGCTAACAACGGTTGCTAAGCTGGCATTGGACAATCGCTTTTGGGGTGGGGTTTAGCGAAGGGTCCATTACACCCAAAAAATCAGAACTTTGAACATTCAGTGGATTTTCTGTGGTATGGGGTTTTCTGAATAATTAGGCTGAAAAGTAATCTGAGCTTGGCCCTTGGGCAGTGAAGTTACAGCCGATTAATCCCGCCCACTCTCCTCCTCGCCCCTCCCCTCCCCTATCCTTTCCTTTGGGGGGGGGTGGCGCAGAGGCGATGATTGACAGGCAAAATCCCTCAACAGCGACACCCGCAGGCAAAGATTTATTTTTTCATTGAAGTTGAAAAGGCTTTAGAAATATGAGAGAAAAACACCTGCCATGGATCAATGGAGTGGATTTTTTGGTTAAAACTTGTTATACACGTTTGAAGGACCATGACAAATACTTTTAATGTGTGGTAAAACTGAACGTCATGAAACCTTTAAGCAGCTTACTGCACAAAACGTTTTCACACGTTGTCAAGTAAATAATTCTTCATTGAATGGTGAGTGAGCACTGGTCCTGTGAAACTGTCACAATCGTGTCTCATGCACACGCTCATGTCAGTAAAATGGTCTAACATTCCCTCCGTATTGAGCAAAGTATAGTAAGTAAGGGTTGAATAAGCTGAAGTTGAAACAAGCTGGTAATCACATAACATCATAATCATGTGGCGTGAAGGGATGTTTGTCAATCTAGTTAATTAACGGGAAACACTGTGCAGCATAACATTGTATACAGGCTTGTGATGCTAAATCATGCAACAATGCAGCACGTTGTGCCTGCTGAGATCTACTATTTTCGGTGAGTGACGCTGTCATTATCTTTACGGATTTAGTGTTACCAATGAAAAAATGGAGGCTAAAGCGTTGACAGTGTGCCAGCACTGTGCAAGATGTATACATTATGCCAGCTGCAATACTTCCAAAATGATGACCCATTTTTTAAAACATCACCCAGATGTGTCCAATTACAGGAAAAAGTCAGGTAGAACTCCAGCATTTATAAAATATGCATGCAGATTCATAGTTTAAACCTCTTGACTAAAGCTTTGGCAGTTTATAGTGAAACATACAGTACTGTATGCAGCCCTAGTCATGGAGGATGAAGGATTTCAGCAAAGTGAGCCACGCTATCCAATTAATTATAACAATAATTTATAATTCTATGAACAGACATGTCTCGGAATTGTCAAGTAAACGATTTAAATAAAGCCTCTCATTTTAAAACATTAGGGCTTTCAAACAGCCAGGCTTTATTGCCAATTCTGAATATGATGGCAGTAGTTCATAATAATTTAAAAATAGCACAGCACAGTTGACTGTGCTGTGCAGTTCAAAAAACATCGACCAGCAAAGTACTGAGTCGTTCACATCTCTAATGTAGGCACTTTTGCATAACATTTTACAAACTCAGAATAGAAGATGACATGCACAAAAATAAGAGTAAATGGTCTGTATTTCTATAGGGCCTTTATCCCAAGTGCTTTACAATGTGCAGTGGCGTTTCTGGCCATCCCGGCCATACCCTACTGTAGGTGAGATCCCATGTCTTACTCAAGGACACTTCAAAATTTTGCCAAGAATGAAACCAGGAACTTTTCGGTACACTGCTGACCCTAATTGCTAATTAACCACTTTAAACCTGCAATCTCTATTGTATTGCTATCGCTGTTTATCATATGACAAGGAATATACAGTAGGGCTTACAGTAAGTGGTTAAATGTAAATACATATTTTGATTGACCACTGTTTGGGCGTTCATAGACAGAGTCATTCTGTTTTAGCTCCAGCTATCCAGCTCTGTTTGTCGTTGCCTCTCTCTGTCGCTTTCCTTTCTTTTCTTTTTTTTCTTTCTTACTCTTTTGTCTCCACCTCCCTACTCTGTCTTTCTCTCCCTTTCTCAGCTAAGTGTTGGTAATTACATTATCATGCACAAGGCTATGAAATATAGTTTTTGTGACACAGAGAGTGGCAGAGTGTGTGTATGTGCATGTGCGTGCATGTGCGTGTGCATGTGTGTGTGTGTGTGTGTGTGTGTGTGTGTGTGTGTGTGTGTGTGTGTGTGGGGGGGGGGGGGGGGGCATTGATGATGGAGAGGCTGTCTGCGTTTTTAATAAACACAACAGCACAACGCTGCACACGCTAACTGCCTTAGCATCGAACCCATCTTACACTCGCAGGCACAAAAATGCATGAACACACACAATCACATGCCGACACACACACACACACACACACACACACACACACACACACACACACACACACACACACACACACACACACACACACACACACACACACACACACACACACACACACACACACACACACACACACACACACACACACACCACATAGGCATCTGCCAAGGCAAGGCTCACACTCGCAGGGAATTTATGTACAAATAATTACTTTTTAATAGCCAGTAATGTGATTTCCTGCCAAAGAAATATTCAAATGCATCTCAGGCAGTCCAGTATATTATGTGCCTCGAGCTACGGATGCGACTTGGGGGAGACAGCATGGGAAAGACAGATTACTGTTTGTGTGATAATAATTATTTTACCCTTGTCATCTGCACAGGAAAATGGGAGATAATGCCTTTGTCTCTCTTTCTCTCTGTTCATTTTCATCTTTCTCTTTCTGCCATCCTGGTTCTTTTTCTCTTTCTCTATCAAGCTGCACTTTCTCCCTGTGCAACTTGAGGACGTCTTTCATTAGGCAGGACGAAACATGTTAAGTCTTTTCACAGGTAATGATCCATTGTACAGTATAGGATTCCTAGGATGGTCAAAACAAGCGATACAATGGCAGGCGACACTAATGTGTCATTGTAAACAAGACTAAGTAGTAGCAGTAGTGCTGCAGAATGTATTTATTGTTGCAGACCCACAAAGGCTACATCTGTGCTGTCAAAGATGGAAACAATAGTCAATATTGCCATACACAGATACACATACTATATACTGTAGATATTGATTGATTGAATACTTTATTAGACAGACATGCAAACAGCACAAGTACAGACATACACTTGGTCTAAAAGGATAACCCAAAAAAGTCTTGAGGGGCGCTGTGCGTCCTTGCGTCTGACGTCGCCCACTCCAAGCGAACCAGGCCGTCCCTCCCGGGAGCTGGTTCTGGTCGAAGATGATCGGGATGTTCCCCGTCGGCGAGCAGGGGCCCTGGCCCCACCCGTGGGCCTCTTTTGAGGCTGATTTTCAGCAAGTGGGGCCGGGGTCAGGAGGCCAGTCGCTGCCTCCTTTCTTTGTGTTTCCTCCGCCTTTGTGCTGCGCAGCAGCTCGGCGGCTGTGTGAAACAGGTTATCCGCCTTGAGGGGGAGATGGAGCAGCTTCAAGGCGACGTCCTTGTCCGCCTCGGCGGCGAGTTTGATGTCCGCAACGAGGGCCATGGCTCGACCCGTCCACATAATGCCGTGGCAGGTGCACATAATGGCGATCTGCACCAGCCTTTTGAGCTCCGCTGCATCTGCGACCCACTTGGCGTGTACCTCTGCAGCTGTGGAATGACTCAGCAGCACGGCCCGAGGCCTTGTAGAGACCATTCAGCGACCAGGTGTTGGCCTCCCTGTTCTGGTCCGTGAAGACAGGCTTGCCCTCGACGAACCTCACGGAGCCAGGCTTCCCCTCCCCGAGACTCTTGGCCAGGGTCGTGTCCATCGGGGGAAGGCCGACGACCCCCAGGTCCGCAGCTGAGACGAGCTTTGTTGCAAACCCCAGTTTGGCTGGCTCCTCTTTCTCCTCCCACGAGAACTGCAGGGCGCTCCTCACGCCGCTGGCCTCGGGGAGGAGTTTTGACTCCACCCGTCTGGGGGGAAGGGCTGCTAGACCTTGGAAACCCGGGACCGGGGCTGCGCCTGCCACCTTCAAGGCCTCCATCGGCTGCTCCAGGCCGCACCTCACGATGGCCCGCCTGAAGATCGCCGATACAGGCTCGAGTGGCTCCTTGTCCGCGGTAAAGGCCTCTGACGCAGGAGCAGGAGGGACGACAGGCCCCGGGCTCGACATAGCCACCTCCTGGACCTCTTGGTACGAGGTGAGTTCTACGTCTTTCTCCTCCTCCCCACCTTCGTCCATGTCGGCATCACCTGTAGTGTCCCCGACATCAGAGAAGATGCTGCTGCCTTTGGGCGTCGGCGAGTCGCCCCAGGTCGGAAGGGAGGCGGAGGGGGAAGCAGGAGAGCCGCTGGCAGGCATCGGCGACTAGGTTAAGGCCCCTGGGGCCACCCCGCGCCGGTCTCGCGTAGCATCGCTGGCCCTCGGAGCGGCGTGAAGCGGCGGGCCCATCGCGCCTAGGTTCTGGGCCACCAGTGGAACAACCGGTGGTGCTGCTGCAGGCCTCCTGGCCGGGGGAAAAGCGCCGCAGTTGTCGCTCG
>NC_139943.1:27960414-28017914 GCF_963454915.1 Gymnoscopelus microlampas
GCGTGTATTTTGCTAAGAGATTGGTTACATAGTTTAATTGATATTAATTTATTAGTGCATTAAATTTCCCCATCCACTTTAATGGGAAAATGTAAAAACTCGATTTCAAGTATTTTTTTTTCAGAAACTGTAAGGGCTGGAGTTACAAGACTTGGAGGGGAGGTTCATAATTGAATCCGAAATTTTCAAAAAAAGAAATACACCAGTCGGCCTCATGGTGGCGCTATAAAAGCCCCCTTTACGTTTTGGCCTATAACTCTTGAACCGTAGGTCGTAAAATAAAAATCTAACACCCCATATAGGCCACGCCCATTTGCGTCAGGATAGATTTTCCGCCATTTTGAATTTTCTTCAAAACACACTTTTAGCTCCTCCTCCCACATATTTTGTCCAAATTTCACAAAAATCGGTACACATGATCTCTGGGCCCATGCGATAAACATATCCAAACAGCATTTTGATAATCCTTACTATTCGTCCGTAAATGGCTTCCAAAGTTAGTGGGAGGGGCCTGTTTTACCAAAAATGTCAGAAATCACGAACGAAACGTCCGGTCAATCCCAAATTTAAATCACATGTCGAGGGTGGTTTACTCAACGAATCCCCAAAAGCATTTCCACTTTGACTAGGGGGCCTCACAAATGCACAAAACATAACCGTTTGATGAAAAAACATGATTTTTGGGGGGAACAATCCTTTCAAAATGTAATAAAAGCGATAGGAGTGACGTGACAATATGATTGGCCCGTTACATTTGTGGGAGGGGCCTATTTATTTAGTGGGAGGGGCCTATTTCTTAAAATCAAAACAGCACGTATCACGAAGGCAGGATCCGATCGGCACCCGATTCGAATGGCACGTCGCACGGCCTGCGATGGTATTCCTCCCGGCGTATCCCTCGAGTCCCGCGGCCGAGACCCGCGACCGGCGTCGGCGCAACCACACGCAATTTCCCAGAATTGCTACGCGTCTAGTTTTTATTAAAGTTGGAGACCTCGCACGGTAGTGGAATGTTCGGTTTATGAGCAGAGCAGCCCGCATGTCAAATCGTTAGAGAGGGGAAAAAAAGTCACTTAACACTCTGGACCACCCTATAGCCTAGTTGCATTACCTAGTTACTTTTAGTAAGCAGAAACAAAATAGCAGTTTCATGTTTTTGGTAAAAATGTACCTTTGAGAAAATGACGTGAACAAACACGGCTGTATTTGGGTAGGTTCTTGAACGTTAAATCTTTGTGTGGTACAGCTGAGATCCAAGCCATACTACGTCTCTTGAATAGCCTACATTGTTAGCCTCACACTGTATTCAATCTTGAAGAGGAGAGCTGCGACAGCTTTCTCATAGACCAGCCACACATGTGCAGTGTGCAATGATCACTATGTAGTCGGCAAAGAAGTTAATGTTTACAAACACAAACCACCGTCACTCTCTAGTCTTAAGCGTGTCTCTATGTACAGTCTGACCCCTCAAGGGCTGTAGCATCGAAAAGGTGGGCGTGGCGAACTTTTGGTGACGCGACGTTGGTACACCCTATAGGTCAGTAGCAGTGCTGTCAAGCCTATAATGCTGGAGGAGGGGGTGGGGGCTTTTTTGTAAAACAGGCCCCTCCCGCAAATTTTGGAAGCCATTTATGGAAGAACCGTATGGACTATCAAAATTCGGTTTGGAGATGTTTATTGCATGGGTCCAGAGATCATGTGTACCGATTTTTGTGAAATGTGGACAAAATATGTGGGAGAAGGAGCTAAAAGTGTAATTGAAGAAAATTCAAAATGGCGGAAAATCTATCCTGGCGCAAATGGGCGTGGTCTATATGGGGAGTTGCGTCATGACCCAAGGAATCTAGGGAAAAAATGATTTTTATTTTACGACCTACGGTTCAAGAGTTATAGGCCAAAACGTAAAGGGGGCTTTTATAGCACCACCATGAGGCCGACTGGTGTATTTCTTTTTTTGATAATTTCGGATTAAACTATGAACCTCCCCTCCAAGTCTTGTAACTCTAGCCCTTACAGTTTCTGGGGAAAAAATACTTGAAATCGAGTTTTTAAATTTTCCCATTAAAGTGGATGGGGAAATTTAATGCACTAATAAATTAATATCAATTAAACTATGTAACCAATCTCTTAGCAAAATACACGCGCACGATTCCTGATGAAGCCGCTCATTTTGACATATGGCATGTGGGTCCTAGTCTCACACTCAATCAAACTCTGCAGCCGCACTGAGGCCCCCAGACATGACTTGTTTGCTTTCTAAACTCGATCTAGCCTTTGATTGCCTTTCAATAAAACCATATTTGATAGACATAGGTATCACCTACATGTTACTGATTATAGGGAATGTTATATTATTGTAATCCGTTGTTTATTTCCTGAGCAATGGAATTATGTTGCAGTTAAAACTCTTGGGGTTGCAACATGGCAACCCCGTTTGCCATGTTGCCATGGAGACCTATGGAGCTTTATGATTGGGTAGTGGAAAAGGCCTCACGTGATTGGCTCAGACCCGGAAGTGCAGAGTGCCAAAAATAAAGTTTTGCAATCCGTAGAACAGATCTTCGAGCGAGCAAGCTGTTGTTTTTTTCTGGTCACAATGTTCATTGTAAATGTAATTCTACAATTACAACACACATTTTTATCTTACGAATACAAAACTTTGTTTTACGAAGACAAATATATTATTTACGAATACAAATATTTTATTTACGAATACAAATATTTTATTTACGAAGACAAATATTTTATTTACGAGTACATATTATTTTTACGAGTACAAATATTTTTTTTACGAATGCAAAAAATATTTTTACGAGTACATATTATTTTTTACGAGTACAAATATTTTTTTTACAAATGCAAAATGTGTTTACAAATACAAATTATTTTTACAAGTACAAAATATTATTGGCACTAATTTAAGCCCATACACTGGTCACTGGAGAAGATTGTTCATGAATGTCTCACAGCTCTGATGTTGACACACGCACTCACACACGGACAAAATGTATGGTTTTCTGCTTTACTTTGAGACAGTAAGCTAGGGAGCCATACCGGAATAACAATGATTTATTTACATTAAAAACAGCATTGCCTGGGGGAAGACGAACTATGACAGAGACTGTAAATAGGAATGTGATTTAGAACTGTGATCTGGTGACTGCATGGTGTGTCCCCCATTATATGAGTCATCTATAAGAAGAAGAAAAGAGATGGAGAAGAGTCGATTTCCTTATCAAGACAGTCTAAACCGGAACAAGAGAAAGGAGTGACTCCTCAGCTGACTGGTAACAACAAGGAGGATGAGACCTAACACTGACAATCACTCGGAATGTTGTTTACAAAGCGTGACATATCAAAACATTTGTTCATTGTTTTAATCATCAAGGTTTATCTGATTCCGTGTCCATGAAATTAAAACCAGACTGATTATCCAAAATTAATGAAATTATAAATGATCAAATTTGCACACAATAATCAGTGACCTATCAAAATAAACACACAACAACACCTGCAGTGGCCAGTGTCACACCACAATTTGTTACCTATCAAAAAAGCAACCAACACGGCATGTTGGATATGGATACAGAGTTCATGTATTTTGTCAAGGGGCGATATGGCAGCGACTCTTTTAGTGTCCAAGAAAAGAAACTGCGCCAATATGGCAACATTATCGATAGGTAAGCTGAAACCCTGTAAACACTCAGCACAACCCTAAGATGAAGTGTAAATAAAATAACATATTGCATAAAGAAAAAAGATCAGATGAATAGTTTGTAAGAATATGTACAAAAGTCTCAAAATCTCAAAACGTCTCCCAAGGGATCAATTTTGCACATATAAAAAAAGAAAATGCAAAAGGCTCTTGCAACACATTATGCAAATTGTGACAATATGCACCCTATTTTCAAATGTTATGCAACAAGAGGAACAAACTGGACCTGAGTGCTGATTAGCCTGTGTATTCCTGAGGCAGTTATTGTGGTAAACTAACTGTTTATGAACTGGCATTTTGGGGCGCTGAAAGTGGAGAATGTTTTACATGAACATATATCACTCTAAGGATGTGCATTTTAAGAGTGGATATTCTCAGGAAGGAGGGCGATAGACAAGGATGGAATGAGGGTGGGGGGAGAAGAGAGAGTGAAAGAAAAAGACAACGACAGAAGTAAATTAATAGTAAAGAATCAAGAGGATTTTATTTACAGTAGTTGTTAGGTGATTGACATTTTGTTCTTACTTCATACACCACTTGCCAAAAAATGAAACAAGAAAAGTGTGTTCTTTGGAATGGAATATGAAATAGCCGACTGATACTTTTTGATCACATAATGTGTACCAATGTATAGGTTATAGGTTATTACGGTTCAAGAGTTACTGTATATGCCCAAAATGTGAAGAGGCCGGTTATTTTCCACCATAAGGCTGATTAGACAAATCAGTTCTACCTTGGCCTAGGCTACTGGGAGTGTGTTTGCAAAGTTTCACACTTCCATTTCAGAAGCTTATTCTAATAGTTCGAAATTCTTCATATTTAACTATTGTGAAATGTAAATAAGGATGTGGTAAAAGTCACATATTCAGCTCTATTCATCTCTCTCTCTCTCTCTCCAATTCTTCCAACATTTCCACAACCCACGCTCATGCTTCTTCTCTGGGTTTCTGCCTTTTGTTGCTCCCTCTGTCTTCAATTCTCTCCTTTCCCTGCATGTTATGTCAGCATTATTCAATCCACCTCTTTCTTAGTTTTTCCTCTGTCTTTTTCTTGCTGTCTGTCTCTGTCTCTCTCTTTGTCTCTCCATTAGTCCATTAGTCTAAATTTGCTCTCTTTTATCACTTCACCAGGATGCATTTTACCACTATTCCAACTGTCTTTCCCTATCCCTCTAAAACCTTTCACTCTCTTTATTTCACTGCTAAGCCCCCTCCCCATCATCTGCCCCCTCTCTCCTACTCGCCATCATCCCCCCCCTCTCTCATATGACATATGTATCATGTTGAAGTTTGCCCTCATACACTGTTGATAGAAACCCTCTGGCATGCACGCATATTGCATACATTCATCACAACGGTAAAGAAGCTACATAATGTCAGTCAACACACTGAGAGACACACACACGCACACACACGCACACGCACGCACGCACACGCACACGCACAAACACACCAAGTGTTCAAGTCCAAAAACATACTGTACATATAGTATAGCTTTATGTCAATTTGTAGATAAACAATGCTGACTGACACTTACTTCATTGCATTTGTTTAATTCACCAATTACAATAAATTGTAATGCCTGTTGTGCTTTGAAAGATGAAGAAATTAGCTCATGTTCAGCACCATGGACGGCACTCCTATTTCTAGGTAGGTACTTTATTCATCCCCGAGGGGAAATTAAGGTGTTACAGCAGCTCCCATAGAGACATCAATAAAACATCTAAAACAGGCATCTAAGCATAGTCAACCTACAATATTAAAAAACAACAGACCAAACACTACTAAGAGTCCGATGGCTTGCATCCCACATCCCACATCCTAATCAGCCTGATCAAGCCAACCAGATGAGGAATTATACAGTCTTATGGCTGCAGGCCGAAAAGATCTCCGACTCCTATATCGCTCCTTCTCGCAACTTAGGTGTAACAGTCTGTATAGGAGCTACATAGTATAATCAAGCTTCCGCACCAGAATCAAAATCAGCTTTATATCAGGGGTTCTCAAACTTTTTTATGGATCAGAGCCCACTTGAAAATCTCCAAAGCATTCGTGGCCCACCCATCAGACCGCTTAACATAGCTTAGCTAAACTAAACTTCAGTACCATTGTACAGGGACAGCCCTCAACTATTCATCCATATAGTGAAAATGCTTTATAGTATAGCAGAGTGTTGCAAGATATGTCCAAAGTCCACCAAAGTGCTTCTCTGTCCGCTACTCAAGTGCACGTGCAGGGGTGAAAAAATTCTGGTGTGGAAGGTCAATTGCTTTATACTTTCAACAAGAAATATTTTCCAGCAAATTAAAACATTGTAAGCTATCAGTGAGTGATCTCCGTTCTGATGTCCAGAAGTGATTGTCTGTCATATCTGTGATCACACTCAGATGCCCACTACACCGTGGGGCTTACAGGACACACAAGTCTATATAGGTTACAGTAACAAACACACACACAATATATAGTGTACTTACAGAACAGACACACACACACACACACACACACACACACACACACAGTTTCAATTAAACCACGCAAGTTCTGACGCTTCAACATCGGGAAGGTGTGAATACTATTCTGACAACTGTGATGGAAACACTCATGCATGCACACATACGCACACATAGCACACTAACACTCAAACTCACCTGCTTGGAGAACAGCCTGGAAGGAAAGAGAAAGTAAGAGGGAAAGAGAGAGAGAGGGGGGGGGGAAGTATGAAAGAAAGAATGGAAAAAACTGTCATTTCCACACTTTCCTGCAATGTGACAACTTTTACTTCATATCCCCCACAAGCATCTATTATGGAAACCGAATAAAGACATTCTCACTGTGTTGATAGGGAAGGTGTGTGTAGGCTGAACACAGTATTCCAGACAGGTCCAGGAAAATGTGCCTGCACAAACTTTCCCTGTCATTATTTCATAGTTGTCTGGAATAATGTTCAGTCTGCACACACTTCCCCTTTCAACACAGTGAGAATGTATTTTTCAGAGTTGTCTATAATAGCCTAATGCTCCAGTTTAAGTTAATCAAGCATGAAAGTAAGAAAACATTTTATCTCAAGACATTTGTGTTGAGATTTGACCTAACCAATGAGCATGCAGTGTTTTGCAGTCTCCTGCTCTGTTCTGGTGCTCATAAGGCTATGGTGGTTGTGTGGTCAGTGAAGAAATACACATCGCATACATCTTTGTGTAGTTTTTGCAAACAGGTTGGGGGAGAGGTGATCTACAGAAAAAAAAATGTCAGCGACAACTTCAGTTGATTTAATAGGCCTTCTTCTTCAACAAGTGGTTAAAAGAAAGAAATTCACTTTAATCAGATGGACAATAATAATTATTTATTTAAGTCTTAACCTTGATGCCACATTCCTTGATGTCACATTCTTAGGCTTACTATATCACAATCTGCTGTAGCATGAGCAGCATGAGCAGCATGAGCTCAATTCAGGGCCTTCCTCAGGCTGGCAGAGGGAGAATAGCGCCCAAGATTACAAGCTTAGGCAATTGGCACTGGGTGAAAAATGGGTTACAAAATCCTGGGATAAAAAACAAACACACACACACCTTATGCCGGGAAAGAGTAAAAGACATTACATTAGGAAAGCCTACAATCAGGATAGGCTTACGTTATTGCATTTTGAACTGTTGCATGTCAATTAACTGAGTTTTTACTTGAAATGGTACTTGACCTTGCATTCTTGTTGAAATGGACTGCATTCTCTTTTAGTAGGCTACAGAGGTGTAAAACTACTGGCATGTAGTTCTCCCATTTCACTTTTGATTAGATGAACGACACTGGTTTCTTTGGTTGGTTGTCTCTCTACAATTGTGTTTGTGACCGCAATGTTTAAGATGAAGTATTATCTTATAATGTATGTTCACGTTTGGTTGCACGCTGCTTGAGCAGTGCTGTCGGCATAATGTCCACTTTGTTGTGACGGGATCTCTTGTTGCTGAGATCTCTCTCACCTGCAGCAACAGAACCAACAGAATACGGTCCATGTCCATGTTCAGTTTGCTGCTCATGTTAAGAGCTTTAGCACAACACCTGCGAGAGCACAACACCTGTGAGTATGTCGTAGCACAGAGGGCTTTTAGAGGGCTTTTAGAGCGCTTTAGAGCGCTTTCTCCACACGGTCATTTGATGAAAAACTGGTTTGAAAACGCGCATCTGAAACGGTAGCCTGGCAATCTCAATGCGGGACAGTATCTCAATTTGTGGGATGCATGAAAACTCAGACGGCCTCTCACACGGCCGGCCCTAGGATTTTCGTGGCCCTAAGCAAGATTTTTTTTGGTGCCCCCCCCCGAAACACCTCCATTATAAAATCATTATGTCATGAGATAATCTTTTTTTATTGAATATTATTATTATATTATTATATATATTTATTTATTTTTAAATGCGTGGCCCCCCCTAGTGGTTGTGGCCCCAAGCGACCGCTTATATCGCTTATAGCAGCGGCCGGCCCAGCGGTTTTGCTTCAACTTGAACATGCGTTGATTATGTTGTGTGCCCCCCCCCCCCCCCCCCGCCGCCGCCGCCTATTTCAGCTTAGTATTTTTTTGTGTGAGATCTCAAAGAATCATGAAAGAATGGAGAGAATGAAGTATGGAGAGATACATAAGAATCTGAGCAAGGAGTCTAGACATAAACCAATTTTCTTTCTGGGTGATTGGTCAGCTTATAGCAGCCATCTGTGACATCATCACCGAGGGACAGGTCAATACTAATGAGGTCAGAAGCAGGAGAAATCTCATTACGGCAAGTTCATAAACAATACATTTCTATTAAAACCCACATTGTAGAAAAGGAGAGAGAGAGAGAGAGAGAGAGAGAGAGAGAGAGAGAGAGAGAGAGAGAGAGAAAGAAAGAGAGTGTGTGTGTGTGTGTGAGTGTGTGTGTCAAAGAGAAAGAAAAAGTGAGAAACTCGCACATGTGCACATGCGAGAGAGATATGCTGGGCGATGTAAGCAATTTATAGTCCAGTTGTCTTTGGTAATGTGGTTAGTGTGGATTTAAACTGTTCTCATGTCACTGAAATACAGTAACAGAAACCAGAGCAAAAACAATGGAGACATACTGTGTATATACACGCATGCACGCACATGCAAGTGGGGTACCAGAATGATAATGTATGTGCTATTTAGTGTGTCATAATGAATTAGCGGCCCAGTAAATGTAGTCTAACCTGGTAATAGTAATTAAGAGCCTGAATGACTGTTGACCTCATCTGCCATCCTGTAATAAACCCCCTCCTCCTGCCTCAGGCCTATTAGGGCTTATTTCACTGGGGGCAGTAGTTATGAAAGCATTACTGTACATGCACTGAAACATCAGTCAGCGTACACACAGCACACAGTCTATAGTCACCCTACAACAATAGGGCGGGCCATACTCAGGTGCTAAAATGAATATTAAGGAAATCCAAAAAAGAGGGGTGTCTATTTTATGTGTTTTTTGATGGAGAGTTCAAATATGACATTATTTTTTGGATAGGACAACTCTTACCTACATCAATTTGCATTTTTATATCGCTAATTGTACCCGTTCTAATTAATTTATAAGATATTAAAATCCAAAGGAAATCCTAACATGTGGGGTGTCTAAATGATGTGTTTTTATATGGGGAATTCAAATGTGACATTATTTTTTAGGTGGAATAACTCTAACCTACATCATTTTGTACTTCAAAATGACTAATTTTGCCCTTTTTAGCCTCATTTTAGGATATTAAAAGACATAAGGAAAATACTTTATATTGACAAAGCCAAATCAAACTTACATATTTATTCACAATGGAAGTGCATGTATATCACTGGATACAATTATGAAGATCAATTATCACTTCCTGAACTTTGCTAGGTTGTACAAGTCCTGCTTTGACGCTTTGCCTTAGACATCAGTCTCCTGCTGGTTTCTTGAGTCCTGATCCCTCCATCCCTCTTTTCCTGAGAGAAGTACATGTATGTAGAAGAAGCCTCAGTCACCATTTTGACAACCCTCTCAATGCTCTGAGTGTGGCAGGGCCAGTTGGGCACCTCCATGGGATGACAATGAAGTTCTTCATCTCCGATGTGTTTAGTATGCAAGTGAGAGGTAGCTCTGACACACCTTCTGACCAGCTAATCAATCCACCAATGCTGGAAGCATCATAATTGATCTCAGTTGTCCCTATGGTTCTTACAGAGGAGTCCCCCAGCTGAGTGTCTGGGTCTCCTTCTCCCCTGATGGCCAGGATTCCCTCCACCCCCTCAATCCTCTCCTTCTGATCCTTAGCGCTCAGCAGTGTTTGGAGGGTGGATTCATTATGGGCATACCAAGCAGATCTTCTAACAGTTGGCATCACAATGTCCAGTACCTACTTCCTCTGGGACTTCAGGCAGTCCAGCTGAAACAGGATGTGCCTAGGCCCTTCAATCCAGGACTCCTTGATCTTCACATTGAACCAACATGGATAATACACTCCAATGATGTATTCCACAATGAACTGCAGATTTTTCTGATTCTTTCCTCTCAGTCCATGCTTTGACACCCAGAGCCTGAGAAGTCTGTTTGCTGTGGTGAGCCGGTGGCTGTGGTTTACTGGCCCATTGTGGCCCAATATCCAACAGATCCAGCCTTGTAGGAACCACTCTGTCTCCGACTGCACAAACAATTTGATAGCCATAGTGTTAATCAGTCGAGAAATCTTGAATGACCTTGTAAGGCAGCTTGATCAGTGAAGGGCCATCAGAGATCCTGGTAAATGTTGGATTGATATCCAACTCTGTAGCTGAATCAAGGAGCTTTAGTATTGGTCCAGATAATTTGTTGACAGAGTAGGACCTTCAAGTTCAACAATGAGCCAGCGGAGGGGCAGTTCACCAGTGTGTAAGTTGCACACCAACCAGACCAGGTTTCTGCCCATGTGCAGCTCCAGCTTCCTCAATGCTCCAGCTTTTACACCACTGTTGACATTTGTTGAGTCTCCTCCAATGGCCCACAAGGTCTTATGAAAACCTTTCTCTCTCAGCCAAGCAAAAAGGACCTTAGCAATCTGCACTGCATGTGACTCGTCTTTAGTTGCTGTTTCTGGGGTAAAATGGAACATATAGTTGCTGCCAGGCTCACTGACAACACTATGTTCTTCCCTCATCTTTGCAGGAAAAGATTGGTCACTGCCCTCAGCTTCCATCATTACATTGGTCAGGTCAATCCGTCCATCAAAGAGGATGCAGGACTCACACGCCCCCCCCCCCCCCCTCCTTCCTGCACTTCTCCTCAAATTCATCCCCCAGCTCTCTTATCAACTTCTCCTGTGCTATCTTGACCTTGTTTTTATCAATCACTTTTCATAGGGTGTCTTCTGTGATGATTCAATCAGAGCCGCAGTTGCTATTGCTGCAGTTGGCCTGAGCGAATTAATTACAAATTAATAAAACAATAATCAACTGCAAATGTATGTAGGTTAGGTTTATCAGAATTTAAACATTTCTTCAGATTTGTGTTTTACACACAAACATCTGTTATTTGAACAGGAATTCTTTATAAAAGCCTCCCATCTTAAGTTCTGTCTTCGAGAAGAAAATCGCTAATTAATCAAAGAAATTGACAATAATCAATTGCAAATTGATGTAGGTTAGGTTTATCAGAATTGGAAAATTTCTTCAGATTTGTGTTTTACATGCCAACATCTGTTATTTTGAACAGGAATTCTTTATAAAAGCCTCCCAAAATATTTTTTTCTTCTAGAAGAAAATCGCAAATTAATCAAAACATTTACAATAATCAACAGCAAATTGATGTAGGTTAGGTTTATCAGAATTGAAAATTTTCTTCAGATTTGTGTTCTACATGCCAAAATCTGTCATTTGAACACCCCTCTTTTTTGATTTTCAAAAAAAAAAAAGTATGGCCCGCCCTACTACAACAAGCCTTAACATTAGAGCTGTGGTTCCAAACCTTTTGTGGATCAGGACCCACTTGAAAATCTTGAAAGAGTTTCAGAGCATGTTTATTTTAATGATCAATAGTGTTCCGACTTGAATCAATGGACTAATGTAGTTTTAGTTCCTGTTTATCTGTATCACAATGATAAATACATGTCTTCAAGGTTTGAAAGACAAAATACCATTTTAACAAGATAAGGTATATTAATGTTAATGTTGTATTATTTATCATAACAATAATTGTCAACATTATTTTGCCAATTATTTGGGGACCCTAAATAACGGTCCTGCATTACAGCACACTACTGTAAAAGATGCATGTTCAGGGCTCAGAAATAAGGATTTTGTTTGACAGTGAGGTCGGTCCGACTCAACTTAATGCACCGACATCACTATCCAATAGAGCCCCGCTGCTAATGGAGCTAAAACAGAACGCAAAAATAAATAGATAAAGAGAAAAACACGAGTGAGTGAATGAAAGAGAGAAATCTAAAAAATTAAATAAAATAAAAGCAGATATATGACAGAAGAAGGAACCTGTCACTTTTTTCTTGAAGCACTAAGTAGGACACCAAGGAGAGAGAAGTGCTTACAGTTTAGGTGCCTGATCTGATCTTCAAAGGCAATCTGATCGGTTCTGATACACTGGGGGGCTTGCAGATTTCTTTTACATTTTGATGTGAATAAAGGATGACTTGGAAACCCAGCAAAACTCCAAACAAAACCACTTCTGTCTACTTATCCTGTAAAACTTCATTTGCTGAAGAACACCACTTGTACTGTCGGCGGTGCGCATGGTGCGGCACATTCAATTCTCAGCGGAGCAGTCAGTGGCTTTGCATTAAACATAACTGACGTTGCGAATAGAAAATTAGAGAGAGAGATAGACAAAGACAAAGAGAGAGAGAGAGAGAGAGAGAGAGAGAGAGAGAGAGAGAGAGAGAGAGAGAGGATGTGTGTGTGTGAGGGGGGGGTGCGTGCCTGTGTGCTTGACGCCCATCATAACGAAGATAAATGTGGACATGCAGTGTACAGTGAGATTGTGTGAACATATGAACTTACATGGCTGTTTGCTGCTGGTATGCTTGTGGGTACTGTGGGGATGAATGTGTGGGTGCTTTATTACGGGGCCAGAGCTCAGCTCTGGACCTGTTTTATTATTCGCTTTATTCTGTCACTTCTGCCACTTTTCGCAGTTCTGGCTGAACCGTGCAGTTGCTTTTTACGAAACTCGGCCATATGGTAGATGGTCATGAAAAACGATCAAGAAATAATTCTCACAATCTTTCGTCCAAAGGTGGCGCTATAGCACTCAATTGAAAATGGCAACTTTGAACAGGTACAACTCATGCCCTGTTTGACCTACAGCCATGAAACTTGGATACACATATGCGTCTCCTCATGCTGAACAACTTTCACCCTCTGACTTTTGACCTCTGACCTTTAGATCTCCCACCATTTTGAATTATATGAAAAACAGTCATTGGCTCCTAACTTCTGCATTTTTTCACTTATGGAAAATCCGTTGGAAATTTTTGTAGGCAGTGGTCCAAAGTTCAAGTGTTAAACGTTTCGTGCAGATTGCTCAAAAATCCCAGGAGGAGATAGATTTTAACTATTACAGTTTTATGAAAATTATTCATCTGTGCCTAAAACAAACATGCAGACTCACATTTCTTTGAAACTTTGCAGAAATGTACAGGGTCATTCCAAATATCACTGAAACCAATCTTACTCCAATTGGCCAAAAGGGGGCGCTATAGCAATTTTTTGAAAAGGCAGACTTTAAACAGGCATAAGTCATGCCTCGTTTGGCCGAAAGTCGTGAAACTTGCTTACACATGTGCCTTGACTCATGAGGAACACACGTATCGATTTGACCATTAAGCTCCGCCCTTAGATTTTCCGCAATTTTGAGCAGTTTGAAAAATACTTGTTTTTGCCAGTTCTGGCTTAACCGTGCATACGCTTTTTACGAAACTCAGCCATATGGTAGATGCTCATGAAAAACTACCAAGAAATAATTCTCACACTCATTCGTCAAAGGGTGGCGCTATAGCACTTAATTGAAAGTGCCAACTTTGAACAGGTACAACTCATGCCCTGTTTGACCTACAACCATGAAACTTCGATACACACATGCGTCTCTTCATGCCCGACAACTTTTGTGGTCTGACTTTTGACCTCTGACCTTTAGATCGCCCACCATTTTGAATTATATGTAAAACAGTCATTGGCTCCTAACTTCTGCATTTTTTCACTTATGGAAAATCCGTTGGAAATTTTTGTAGGCAGTGGTCCAAAGTTCAAGTGCTAAACGTTTCGTGCAGATTGCTCAAAAATCCCAGGAGGAGATAGATTTTAACTATTACAGTTTTATGAAAATTATTCATCTGTGCCTAAAACATACATGCAGACTCACATTTCTTTGAAACTTTGCAGAAATGTACAGGGTCATTCCAAATATCACTGAAACCAATCTCACTCCAATTGGCCAAAAGGGGGCGCTATAGAAATTTTTTGAAAAGGCAGACTTTAAACAGGCATAAGTCATGCCTCGTTTGGCCGAAAGTCGTGAAACTTGCTTACACATGTGCCTTGACTCATGAGGAACACACGTATCGATTTGACCATTAAGCTCCGCCCTTAGATTGTCCGCAATTTTGAGCAGTTTGAAAAACACTTAAACCCAGGATTTTAAACCCAGTTTCAGCTATTTGCGTGAAACTGTATCATCTGTGTGATCTCCTTTTTCACAGTTACTTGTCTGTTGGGCCAATGGCGTCTCCCTTAAATGAATGCCTCACAATCTCAAGGTCGCCAGTTCAAGCCTCACTTGATGCAGACTTAATTTAAGTTGAATCGCAAACAACATGACTGTATCAATGAATACATGTGCAAATGGTAAAGATAACCTGAAATGCTTATTTGAGAGTACGTTTTTTCAACGTATGACATACTTTATCTGAAAATAGCTGATCTACAATCTCACAACTTTTCATGGTTTGTGAGCTTGTAGATCGGCTACTTTCACTAGTTTTGGTTCTGAGGAGATGTACAATTTCTTCATTGGTAAATGGTTTGTGAACGAGTGATCTTAGTGTTAGTGAAACAGGGGCTTGGTTAATGAAAGGAGGCAAGAGTTTATGATCTTCAACAGACAATATCAGCCTGGACAAAGCTATAGCACTATAGGTAGTGTTGCAGCCTATTAGTCTGAAGGTTGAGAGTTCGAATCCTGTTAATGGCAGTAGGTTGAGATGTCCAATCAAACCATTATGTTTCCATCTCTCTCTCTCATCAATCTATTGTTTCCATGTCACTCTCCCTCTCTTCAATCTATTCCGTTTCCATGTCTCTCTCTCTCTCTATTCACTGGCCCCGTATTATCGCTGCTTGCAGCTATATTATTATTATTATTATTATTATTCCATATTCACGATTCACGAGAAAAAAGAATTGTGTGACGATATTATCGTCCAAACATAATACAGCATCATGAAACAAAATGACGACAAAAAATAACCAGTCACTGAGGTGGAACTGAGTTACATTACCTAACATGAAAATGCAAGTCAAGGCTTTTACAATCTGGGGACCAGAAAAAAGGAAGATATGTCTGAGTCAGGTGTCGGGAGCTTTTCCAGAATACCCGTCTATCTGTGTCCCTTTTGTGCCCATAGGGAGCTCTCTGTATCTGTCAGTCCTTGTCCCTTTGATGCCCATATGTGGAGATACCTGATGTCATCAGTTTATGCCCATATATTGGTATGCCCAAATAATGACATATCGGCTGGATCTGCGGTTCTGGACAACTGGATATCCATATATGCCAATATATCATATATATATATGATATGTCCATATATTATATATGGACATATCAGTCAGATCGTTGGTTCTGGACAACCGTATCGGGTTTGTTTATGGTTATGTCTGAGTCAGAGTGACATGGCCGTGGTCCTGCCTATATATGGGCGAATTGGGTTTCTCTATGGTCATGTCTGAGTCAGAGTGACGTGAACGTGGTCCGGCTGCCGGCCGGCCCGCCCTCGCTTTGGCCAATTCTAATATAGGATTTGACGTGCCATTAAGTATATAGGGGGAAAGGTTAACCATCAATCAATCAATCAATCAAACACATCAACGATGGACGTTTGAGATCAATGATGGGGCCGAGTAGAACCTGTTGGCAACAGCATTCTTGAAAACTCTAGTGGATTATTCCTCTGCACAAGGTCTGTCATCTGTCATTTTCTTCCTGCACTGAGTGGATGGGATTGGGTCAAACTCACAGCTTGCGTGCATGCTACGTCATTTTAACATACTGCAGTTTTGATCAAAACAAAAAGGACGTTCCACATCATTGCCTTCTGTAGCGTACCATTGAAGTATTAAGAGAAACTCGGTGTACACGCGTTTGAGTCACAGTGTATGATAGGTGACACATTTCCGAGATTCACACAGTGATTCACTCAGCAGTCACTGGAGAAGAATCCAAACCACTGGGATAAAACAAAAAACAAAAAAAACATACAGTGTGTGTACTACACACATTATGTTTCTGTCTCGAACAAGACTAGGGGGGTATATGTACATGAATTTTGTCATGTTTGTGATGCACAGAAATTATTTCTCAGTACAAGTACATAAAAGGAACCAGGTTCTGTCTTGACCATGTGTTTTCTTTACTCATTTTTACGTGTGTGCGTATGCGTGTGCCTGCGTGCGTGCGTGCGTGCGTGCGTGCGTGCGTGCGTGCGTGAGAGTGAATGTGTCTGACAAGTTGAAAAACAGGCATCACTCTCTGAGACAGACTGACAGGAGGAAGATGGAGGGAGAATAGAGAACATACACACACACACACACACACACACACACACACACACACACACACACACACACACACACAATCTCTCACATAAACGTAGATATACATATGCACACAGCCACACACAATGACACACTGAGATTCTTTAGTACATACAAAAGGCTTGTTATCACAGTTCAATATTACCAATACATAAAGATAAGAACGGGTACCCTGGACAAGGGGAACATAGGGCTACGCCAGTAAATGATGGCGGGAGTTGAGGTTGTGCTGGTGAACGCTTAATGGCGTGAATGCACTATGCAGGAGTAAATTGAGATTTGGCCCTAATGCTCATGAGCATAATTCTTTCTTTATCCTTTACATGGGTTGATGTTGTAATTGTGTTGGCTCACTATGGCCACAAACAGAACAGCAAAGACGCAGAGAAGATGCTGTGAAGGGTCCTTCTTCCCCAATGCAAAAGATGTGTTTTATGCTCTGTTTTGTGCTCTCCCTGTGTAATGTAATGTACTCCACTGTCTGCCTGTTTTTGTTTTTAAAAGTATAAAATGTACATTTATCAAAAGCGAAAGCACTCATTATGCAGAATGTCCCATTTCAAGTTTTCAAATGTATAAAAATCTTTTGAAAATAGCAGCCCTATATACATAGGTGCGCATGGGACTCATGCACGCACGGGACTCATGCACGCGCGCGCGTGCATGGGGCCCACTTTCGGAAAATCTTGTTCCAAGAATCCTGTCATCGGCCCTGCCAACAACAACCTGCCTCGGTCAATATCACCCGAGGAGATGAGCAGCACCAACACTAAACCAGCCATGGGCCACACCACCAGGGGAGGCCAGCCTATTAACCATCGTATGACGTATATAGAGCCTTCAAGTGTGTGAACAACCGTAAGGACACCTAGACGGAATCCCAGGCCGTGTCTGCAGACCAGCTGGCATGCAGGAGACTTCACAGACATCTTCAAACTCTCACTCTCCAAGGCCGTGGTCCCTTAACCCTAACCCAGTAAAATTATCTTGAATATCGGCTGGGTGTAACCCTCTTATGTCCAAAACTTTTACTTTTCAGGATTCCAATTCAAAAGTAGCAAAAGAAGCAGATCTACAAGCTCGGAACGCAGCGCATTGTGGATCTACTACTTTTGATGCTTTTTTGTGATGCTGTAGTATGATCAAGTAGGGCGTTAATTTACACAAAAAGTTAGAATATGGAGATTGAGGTTTCTGCCCGACAGCTACAGTATGGTGCTGGTGTTTTTTTTTTGTTTTTTTCTGTGAATAAAAATGTGAATAAAAATACAATTAAAAGTGATGGAGGATGTTAAAGTACATATGGGGAAAAGGGAAAATATCACAGAAAATGAGTAAGTGAGAGGAAGGATTGAAGGAGGGGTGGCACTTTTATAAATTAATTCCTTCATCAAATAGATTTTTAAATGTGTTAATGATCTCGCCCCAGCCCCAGCTGTGTGTGTGTGTGTGTGTGTGTGTGTGTGTGTGTGTGTGTGTGTGTGTGTGTGTGTGTGTGTGTGTGTGTGTGTGTGTGTGTGTGTGTGTGTGTGTGTGTGTGTGTGTGTGTGTATGCGCACGTGTGCACATAGTAGGCTGAATGATCTGATAGTATTCTGTCAGTCATACTGTAACTGAAACCCCACTGCCTCAATAAAGAGAAGCCTGGGGCTCTGCCGCTAACTCTGGACATCTTTGCTGGTGTGTGCGTTTGTACGTGGTTCATGTGTGCGTGCATGCGCTCATGTGTGTGTGTATGGAGGTAGTGGATAAAACCAAGGTGTGTGTGTAAAATAGGTTAATCAATGTAAGCTTTTAAAACTGAAGGAAGAGTTTTCAGTTAATGACTATCCATAGTTTTTATGAGCTAACCAAACAAGCAGACGACATTATCCACATAAACATTATTTAAATTTGTAGGAACAGCTGATACTATTCTGCATTTGCACATTTTATTCAACTGTATTTTATCAAATTAACTGTGTAATTTCCTTTTCCACATTCTGCAAAGATGCATGAGTGCATTCACAACCTCAGCTTTGCTTGCGATTTGTTTTTATGGCTTATAGTGTGTGTGTGTGTGTGTGTGTGTGTGTGTGTGTGTGTGTGTGTGTGTGTGTGTGTGTTTGTTTGGGGGGGTTAAGATTTTGGGGAATAGTGGAGTCCAAACCGAAATATGTGTGTGTGTGTGTGTGTGTGTGTGTGTGTGTGTGTGTGTGTGTGTGTGTGTGTGTGTGTGTGTGTGTGTGTGTGTGTGTGTGTGTGTGTGTGTGTGTGTGTGTGTGTGTGTGTGTGTGTGTGTGTGTGTGTGTGATAAGTAATATAGCAGTGTCATGGAGGAAGCCACTGTAACCTTTATACAGCTCTTTACTCTGTCACTTCCTATAAAAACACCCTTCCATCACCTGGAGAGGGAGGGAGAGAAAGAAAGAAATATCCAGCGAAGGGGAGGAGGGGAAAGAAACGTCAGAGAGAGAGAGAGAGAGAGAGAGAGAGAGAGAGAGAGAGAGAGAGAGAGAGAGAGAGAGAGAGAGAGAGAGGAGAGTTAAGAGGAGGAGATGAAAGATAGGACAGAGAAAGGAAGGGGGGAGATGAAAAGTAGAATAAGGAGAGTGAGCAAGGCTTGAATGAAGGAGGCATAGACTTGGAAGGAGAGAGTGATTATGTGGATAGATGCAGAGGTTGCAAAGTAAGGAGGCAGGGAGGGAGTGACCGTGGGAGTTCGAAAAAAAAAACCTCAACAAATAAGACAGGACGACAAAAGAAAGGAGTGAAGAAAGAAGTGATTAGACAAAACCGAGGACGGAGAGAGAGAAAGAGAGAAGTCAGGGGGGGAAAGGAAACAAAGGCGGGTGTGTGGGCGAAGAGTGAGGGAGGGGAGGGGAGAAAAACAAGAGTGATGGAGACGTTTCTTTTTTTTCCCTCCATCCACAAGGTCAAGCCCGGAGATGTGCTCTCACACTTCCACAGTACCCTCTCATCACGTACATGCTCGCTGTCAGCCACACCCCCTGTGTCCAAGAATAATGCAGAGGACCAACCCAAGGCAGAGCGAGACAGACAGACAGACAGACAGACAGACAGACAGACAGACAGACAGACAGACAGACAGACACAGACAGACAGAGAGGGACGGAGGGGGGGGGACAGAGGGGGGTATGGAGGAGAAGAGATATAGTGATGGAGCAGGAGAAAGCAGATGTTTAGCAGCTGAATGCGACGGCTCCCTAATGAGGAGAGAAGAGAGGAGGTGAATGGAGGTAGAGAAAGAGAGAGAGAGAGAGACTGGAGTTGCTGAAAGAGAATAACGAGTAATAAGGCGAAAAATAGGCAGCAAAAGGAAAACTTGATGGGAGAATGTGTATTTTACTGTATAGTATACACATATGGTATATAAGGAGATACGTATCTCTAGTATACCTTACGTATCTCTAAGTGGGAGAGAGAACATTGAAAAGAGGAAGGCTGACCTTGAGGATGACATGACAACCTCTGCTTTCTTATAGTGTGTGTGTGTGTGTGTGTGTGTGTGTGTGCGTGCGTGCGTGCGTGCGTGCGTGCGTGCGTGCGTGCGTGCGTGCGTGCGTGCGTGCGTGTGTTGTGCATGCGTGTGTAGAATACATTAGGGAGGACAAGACAACAGTGTCTCCTATTGATTATCAGGGAGGAGGGCCATATATTGTAGACATGTATGTGGAGGGGGTGAGGTGTTCATATTCGAGAAATTGTCCACGGTCCAAATCCTTCTTGGTTTAAACACTCTGTCTCTCATTGTCAGGTTGTGGGGTACGACCATAGCCTGTAGTTTTTGGGCGCAACAGTGGGGTCAGCCCTATAAATGCAAATGTCTCTGACTGACTGAGTGATGAAGTTACACCACTGCTCAGCCGGTTGGCCTAAAAACAAACTAGCTAATTGCAGAGCAATCATCCCTCCTGGCTATGGGGTAGTCTATGCTAATAACCAACTGTTTCTTATCATTTGATGGGTTCACAGAGCTTTCACTTAATTAGCCAATGCAAAACACCTGCGTCAAACATTTCACAATACTACAGAAACCATAGACACAAGTGGTGTCGACTGAGACAGGAAACAGTTTCTTGTCTTTATATATTATTTTTAGCACAACTTTGTTTTTAACCGTCACAACAATCCTTTTTTTCAGACAATCCTCAAATGGTACAGACA
The DNA here is from genome assembly GCF_963454915.1 of Gymnoscopelus microlampas. Lineage (NCBI taxonomy): Eukaryota > Metazoa > Chordata > Actinopteri > Myctophiformes > Myctophidae > Gymnoscopelus > Gymnoscopelus microlampas. The sequence goes on from NC_139943.1 coordinate 27,981,105, forward strand.
TTTGGATGATGCATTTTGCCTTTTTCTGGGGGAAAATGGTTGGAATTTGTGTCATTCCTTAATGGTGTTTACCCTGACAATTCTCTCTTGACTATGACCTGCAACGACTGTCTTTTTTTGATAGCGTAGATATGTGGATTGAGTAAAAAAATGGGAGCCTCATTACCACACTGTACAAGAAAAAAATACCTGACTGCAACACTTTTCTTCTAGCTAGCAGTGCTCACCCTAAAGCTAAAAAAAATGGCTTACCTAAAAGTCAAATTTACAGACACCTTCCCATTCTGATTTAGATTTCAAAGAAAAGGCTCTGGAGATGAAACAACGTTTACTAGAAAGATGTGATACTGTATGTAATATATATGTTATATATAATGTGTATATGAGGCTTATCATACTGCATCTAAATCTGCTCTATTATATTGACAAAAGAGAGTAAAAAAAGAAAAAACGTATTCAGTGAATTGTATCACCACTTACACTCCTCATACCCACATTGTTAAGAACCCTATGCTGAAATATTGGCATATTGGCAAGGACCCTTTTGGCTCAACTTAATCTATTAATTATTTTATTTCATGCCCATGTAATAAACATCTATATTGGTAAAACCATCCATCCCCTTAAACAAATAATTAGTGAGCATAACAGTTCCATAAGACGCAAAGTTGTGAACTAAACCCACTAAAGTCATTTTAATAAGCACTCTCATCCCATCTCCTCCCTTAGGTTCCAGGGCATAGAGCAGATTACTCTTCAGAGAGGGGGTGATGTTTTGATTTTGCCAGAGAGAGCTCTGTTGGATCTACACCCGACAACCCCTAGGTTTAAAAGAGGATTTTGAGTGCTGTACTATAAACAAATTACAATAGATTGTACAGTATATGCTCTATGTCAGGAGTGTCAAAGTGGCGGCCTGTGAGCGAGCCGAATCCGGCCCTTGAAGGGGTCCAATCCATTGACTATCCATTGGCTAATCAAGAGATGACTGTTCGAACTGTTATAATACTGCTGCATTGACTTGTTGCCTTATGCCTGAAGGAGGACTTGGACAGAAAGCTTGCAATAACATTTGATTTTATGCACAGTTTTGAGTGTGCAGATGATAATATTGGTTTGATTTAAAGAATCAAGAGAATCGACAGTCAAGAGGGGGTTATTTGTCACGTTCTCCTACATGCGCAAGCAGCCAAATGCTGATGTGGAAACAGATGTGGCACCAGGTGTGGTTTGTTTAACATGTTTGTTGTCTCCGCCAGGCCGATAGGCATGGCGAGAGAGTATGTTTTACCCTCCATCCGTCCGTCCGTCCGTCCGTCCGTCCGTCCGTCCGTCCGTCCGTCCTTCTGTCTGTAAGGATAATTCCTTTTAACAGGTCGTGCATGAAAGTCCTTGCGGTCTTGTTTCCAATGAGAACCTGTGAGCAATTAGGGGTTAAGAGTCTTGCTCAGGGACAAATTTCATTTCATCGACACATATGCTGACCTGGCCTGGAATCGAACCTGGGACAATCAGGGCCTCTGGCTCCCTAGGCGGGCTCACTAACCATTCAGCTATGGCCGCAAGTGGACACAAGTGGTGTCCAGCTAATCTCCGCCACCGTCGGCCCGATCGCTGTGAAACTGCACACACACGCTCCCTGGATGCCACAGCAGAACCTCTGCCCCAAAATTTTCAGATCAGCCAGTCATAGCGCCACCATGAGGCCGACTTTTGCAAAACACATTTTTTAATGTTACTCCTACAGATTTTCTCCAAATAACACACAAATCGGTACACAGTATCTCTATAGCCATGTGATCAACATGGATCTGTCCGATTTTCCATATTCCATCCTGATTGGCTAAGATTGGCTTCCAAAGTTAGTAGGATTGGTTTATTTTGAACAAAATGCCTCAAATCATGAACGCAACATGCACTTTCCGTGCAATTTTCCACGTACATTCCCACTTGGCCCAGGAAGAATTGTCACTTGAAAACTTTCAAATCAGCCTCATGGTGGCGCTATAACAGGCCGATTCACGTTTTTAGCTATAACTGCACCGATCTGCGTGCAACTTTGCATGCACACTCCTTATATTAGAGGCCAAGGAAAAGCCTTTGCCGTGCATTTTTCACATATGCCTTTTAGAGCGCCACCAGGAGGCTGAGATTGGAAAAACACATTTTTTGCTCTTACTCCTTCAGATTCTGTTCAAAAATCACGCAAATCGGTACACAGTCTCTCTATAGTCATGTGATCAAGATGGATGTGTCCGATACTTCATATTCTATCCTACTTGGCTAACATTGGCTTCTAAAGTTTGCAGGATAGGTCCGTTTTTAACAAAATTCCTCAAATCATGAACGCAGTGTGCGATTTCTGTGAAATTTTTCACGCACATTCCCACTAGGCCGAGGAAGAAATGCCACCCTTTTCACATTGGCCTGTTATAGCGCCACCAGCTGGTCTAATTTAGCAAACCACATTTTTGGAACAAAATGCCTCAACTCATGAATGCAGTGTCCGATTGCCGTGCAAGGCCTAAGAAGAAATGCCCTTTTCACATTGGCCTATTATAGCGCCACCAGGAGGCCATAATAACCTAGCTGACCTGGCGGAGACTTGTGCTCCGAGGAGCACTTTTTCTAGTTTGAAATGTTATGCACCTGTTAAATATGCAATGATTTATTTCTTGAATTTTCTCTTGTGTTTATAATTAAATGCTGCATAGGTTTAGTTTTGTGCCCAGGTAAAGTGCTCATCTTTGAATTGCAAGATTATGGGTTCGATATATGGCACAGCCAACTCAGCATGATAGGGGAAAGCAGATAGGTATGGCGCTCCACCTCTGCAATAAATGAAGGTCTCCCCATTCATTAAAGGGCAATATCAATCACCAGAACCAGGGATGTGTGTTTTCATTGAGTCTATTATGGAGTTCGAAATTGAATGGGCTCATACCAAGGGGACGAAGTGGGCAAAATGAATATCATGTATCTAAATATCGAATCAAACAACATAAAACAAACTGTGCGGGGTGCACACAAAAGTCAGAGTAGACCTCGAAAAGGTGTTTTAAAGTGAAATAATGTTTTAACAGGAAAGGAAATTGTGCACCCTCTCAGCTAGTTATTTCCTACCGTCCATTATTTCACAGGGATTACTCAATCAGATTGTGTAAAGTCTTTCACACAATCATTTAAGTTAACACAATAAATCAATTGCTTCCTCTGTTATGGCAAGTCCATTTACAAATAAATTAACCACAAATTATTTTTATTTAAACACCCTATGTCTTCTTTGGGTCTGTGAAAGAAATAAGTGGGTGGAAGTGAGTGAGTCGTTGTTATGGAGATACCTTTTAACTACATCTAAAAGAATTGCGTATAGGAAATGTAGCGTTGTCCTTCCAGCACGGTGAAAGCAGAAAATGTTTGGGGAAGTGAAATTCAACACATTTATTTCTGTCATAGACTTCTATATTCTGACTTATGTAGGGAGATCAAAGCTAAGGCACTATTTAAATGATGATCGCAGATTGTTCAGTTAATTGTATAATTTGAAATCTTATCAATTAAGTTCTTAACAATTAATTGATGGCCATTGATTGTTAACATCCCAAACATGTTTCCACGGATGTTTAAAGTGAAGAGAGCGAATCTCATCCTTTGTTAGTGACTGTATATCATACTGTAAGATGGGGATGTAAGCCCCCATAAACAAGTAATTCAGCAAGGAGACTCTCAAAATGAGACCTGTTTTTACATGTGACAACAACGTAATGACCTGAGACATACTTGTAGTTTTTATACTGTACACCTGGTGTTGTTTGCAAAATGTCAATTATAATTTTTTAAGATTCGTTGAGGTAATAATCCTACCCAAGTCTGACTCACTATACAAACTATTTTCCAGGGGAATTGACAATGATTTGTACCAGCACAGTGAATGTACGCTCTTATCCCCTCCAATCACCCACTGCTTGAATATGGTATTATATACATTTTGTACTGGATGCACTGCATTTGCTGCAATGCAGCTAGAATGGAACGAACAGGAGGGGGGAACAATATGACACAGATACCCATGCGCACGTGCACGAACAAACACACACACACACACACACACACACACACACACACACACACACACACACACACACACACACACACACACACACACACACACACACACACACACACACACACACACACACACACAGAACTATTGCTACCTGTCAGTCTCTGCTCACAGGTGCCTCTCTAGAGTGCGAAGAGAGAGAAAGAGAGAGAGAGAGAGACACACACATGGTAAAATGACCAAGGCGCTGTCACACTGTGATAAACCATGAGTGTTAGGGAAGACACTAACTCAAGGTGGAAATACTGTTCATGTGTGTCTGTGGGTGGGAAAGTCGGAGCAGTGTGGGTGTGCACTGTGCATGTATTGCAATACAGATGAATGTAAAGAGGTCATGCAAGCTGCTCTTCTGCATCCTTCTACTACTCATGCTGTGGACACCTTATGCATATTAAGACAACCATTCTAACCTTTCCCTGTAGGTACACATGTACACAACAGTCTCCTCTGACTTGGACATTCTAGCCTATATATTGGAGAAAACCCTGTCTGTCAATCTGTATAGATTTTGAGCACATGCAGGGCATTTTTGGCCAGTCTACACGTAGTTGGGGCCATAGACGCGTAGATACCGCATTTGCTGCTGCTGTTCATTGGAGCGACGTGGCAACGTGGCCTCCATATTGGCAGGGTCAAGCCCTGCCTCCTAATGCATGTATGCTCCATGTACTGTATGTCTCAATTAATATCATAAAACCCTGCTGAATGTACTGATACGACTCAGGCATATATCTTACAGTGGAGTAATGGCATGTTGCCCCTGCCAATATGATGTAGATGTTCATGTGCGATCTAGTCAGTAAGAATACTCCAAACATCCCAAAACAAACTTGTAAGGCTACTTCTTGGCCTCAATCACAAAACCCATCTAACCCCTGCTCATTTTGCTAGGATTGGATGGCTTAGGGTTGAGGACAGAGTACAGCAACTTGCTATGGGCCTGGTCTTCAAGATACACCACAGACCACAACATTGGGATCCCCCTGTATTTGTCAAAATACTTCCAAAATGTTAATCAAGTCCATGATCATAACACCAGAGGCAGCTCCACAAATCATGTTCAACCCCGATTTGGCTCAACAAAGGGAATGAACTTGTTCTCATGCTATTCATCAAAAATGTGGAATGCCCTACCAAAAGGAGTAAAGGAGTGTAAAACCCTACTCACTTTCAAAACTGTCCTAAAGATACACCTTCAGGAGGCTGCAATTCAAAAATGCCCCCTGTCCAAGTCCTAACCTACCCCATATCCTAACCTAACCTACCCCCCCCCCCCTCTCTCTTTCTTCTTTTGTACATATTTTTCACTCTTCATACCAGTAACCTGTAAACTGATTGTATGACATTCTGTATAGTAGTGTGTATATCTGTCTGTCTCTTATATGTCATCATGATTTGTGTGCATGGGGATCTCATCTTAAACAAGCTTAGTGCTTAATGAGCTTTCCAGTTTAGTAGACCTTGTATTGTGAATTTGTACTTCCATGTACTGTTATGTACTGTCATGTACTGTTCTCATGTCTTACTAAATAAAGTACATCAATCAATCAATCCAGTGGCCAATGCGGCATCTAAATACGTACATTATATTATATATTGTGGGACACTGATCAAGGCCAAGACACAGATAGGCAGGGTACAAGCCCAATGAAGGGTTTTTATTCAACCTCTTAGCTCAGAGAGCTCTTGTTATTACGTTATTTGGCAAACTTAAATCATAATGGGGAAATCAACATAAATTCCTCCCAGGTCTGGGGACATTTTCCATTCACATTCACATTTGGTGTTTAAAGCTCGATCCATCAGGTTGCCTATGAAAATAAAAGAGACATTCTTTTAGTTCTCAAATTCACACACAAAGTCATTTAACGGTGTAGGGAATTCAATGTGGGATCTCACTCACCGCCCGAAAGCACCTGTCCAGTCACCAGGAGAGCCAGTGGAGAATGAGGCAGAGTGGCTGCGCTTTTAAATGTTTGTGGGCCACACCTAACTGGCCAGCGCAGGTGTGCGGAGTTGGGGCTGATTCATGATGAGGACAGGTAGGTACCGCCCCTCTATGACGTGTCCCAGGCTGCGCTGCTGTCTGTCTGGCCTCTCTCTGCCTCTCTCCCACTGCTTCTCCCTGGTGAGGTGCTTACCTGTCGGGCGGCGCCCTAGTGAGACTCCACATATCCCCCCCCTAAGCCCACCGCCTGTGCCGGGGGCTTCATTTCCTTCCTCCTCATACATCCTGGACAGGGCGTCTGCGTGCGGGATGTCCTTTCCAGGCCGGTGCTCCACCCTAAAGTTGTAGTCCTGGAGTTCCAAGAACCAGCGCGTCACCCTCGCGTTCCTGTCCTTGTTTGTCGCCATCCACTTCAATGGTGCGTGATCTGTAATGAGAGTGAACGTGCGTCCCCATAGATAGTAGCGGAGGTGGTGTATGGCCCACTTCACCGCCAAACACTCTTTTTCAACTGTTGCATAGTTTTTCTCGTGGTCTAACAGCTTCCTGCTCACATACGTCACTGGGTGTTCCTCGCCATCGATGACCTGGGCGAGGACCGCTCCAAGCCCGGTGCCGGACGCGTCCGTGTGCAGGAGGAACGGCTGGCTGAAGTCGGGGGCCTTTAACACCGGCTCCTCACAGAGTGCGCTCTTCAGCCGCTGAAACGCCGTCTCCGTTTCGTCCGTCCAGGTTACGTGGTGCGGTAGTTTCTGCCTGGTTAACTCATACAGCGGGGCTGCAACAGTAGAGTAATTGTTAATAAACTTCTGATAATATGATATTAGTCCGAGAAACGACTTTACTTGTTTTTTCGTAGTGGGACGGGGCCAGTCCCGGACGCGCTCCACCTTGCGCGTCTGTGGCTTCACACAGCCCCGGCCAATCGTGTAGCCGAGGTAGTCGGTCTCGGTCAGCCCGAGACGGCACTTCTTGGCGTTGGCGGTCAGCCCGGCGCGTCTGAGGGCCTCGATTACTGCGTCTAGGTGCTGTAGGTGTCGGCCCCAGTCGCAGCTGTGTATGACGATGTCGTCCAGGTAGGCTGCGGCGTAGGCGCGGTGCGGCCGCAGGATTCGGTCCATGAGCCGCTGGAACGTGGCGGGGGCCCCGTGTACGCCGAACGGCAGCACCGTGTACTGGTAGAGGCCCTCGGGTGTGGAGAAGGCCGTCTTTGCTTTGGCCCGGTCCGTCAGTGGTACCTGCCAGTACCCCTTGGTCAGGTCGAGGGTGCTGACGAACCGGGCCGGGCCGAGGCGCTCGATGAGCTCATCGACGCGCGGCATCGGATAGGCGTCGAACGTGGAAACGTCATTCAGCTTCCTGAAATCGTTGCAGAACCGCAGGGAGCCGTCCGGCTTGGGGACGATAACAATGGGGCTGGACCAGGGGCTGTACGACTCCTCGATGACGCCGAGCTCCAACATCTTGGCCACCTCTTCTTTAATCGCCACCCGTCTAGCTTCTGGAATCCGGTAGGGCCGTTGGCGCACCACTTTCCCTGGCGTGGTGCGTATGTCATGCCGTATGGCGTTCGTCCGTCCAGGCAGGTCGGAGAATACGTCTCGGCTCCGTCCCAGCAGCTCCTTGACGTCCTGGCTCTGCGCGGGGGAGAGGTCCTCTCCGAGGGGAACCGGGGGCAGGCTCGGCGGGGCGGACGTGGCGAGTAGGGCGGGTAGGGACAGCGGCGGCGTGGCGTTCCATTTCTTCAATATGTTGATGTGGTATATCTGGTGGCCCTTCCTCCGGCCGGGCTGTGCCACCTTATAGTCGACGGGCCCCATCTTCTCGACCACCTCATACGGCCCTTGCCATTTGGCGAGGAATTTGCACTCGCTGCTGGGGACGAGGACCAACACCTTCTCCCCCACCTGGAGCTCACGGAGAGTGGCGCCCCGGTTGTACGTGCGCGCCTGGTCTCGCTGCGCCTGCTCCATATGCTCACGCACCAGGGGCCAGATCGCCTTGGCCCTGGCCTGGAGGCGCTCAATGTGGTCCACGACGCTGCGGTGGGGGGAGGGTTGACTCTCCCAGGTCTCCTTGGCGATGTCGAGCAATCCACGGGGTCTCCTGCCGTACACCAGTTCGAAGGGGGAGAACCCCGTGGACGCCTGCGGCACTTCCCTGATGGCAAACAGTACAAAAGGGATCAACTGGTCCCAGTCTTTCCCATCAACAGTGGTTAGTTTTTTCAACATTTTCTTTAGTGTCTGATTAAATCTCTCCACGAGACCGTCAGTCTGAGGGTGATATACAGAGGTGCGTATACGTTTCACTTTTAGCCATTTGTACAGCAGCGTCATAACCCTCGACATAAAACACGTGCCTTGATCAGTAAGGACCTCCTCGGCTATCCCCACCCGGCTAAACATCATCATAAGTTCGTGGGCCACGGCTTTGGCCGAGGCGGTCCGTAGGGGAATGGCCTCTGGATATCGAGTGGCATAATCAAGAATTACCAGAATGTAGCGGTGTCCGCGGCCGGACTTTGGCAGCGGGCCCACGATGTCCATGGCGAGACGTGAGAATGGCGTGCTGATGATGGGTAGCGGGACCAGTGGGTTGTGGAACGTGGGTCGGGGGGCGGACTTCTGACACTCCGGGCAGCCCTTGCAAAAATCTTCCACGGCCCGCTTAACACCGGGCCAGTAGAAGCGGGCTAGAATGCGCTCGTGTGTCTTTTTCACCCCCAGGTGAGCACCCAACTGGTGCGTGTGTGCTAGGTACAGGACTCGTGACACATATGATTTAGGCACAAGCAGTTGTTCTAACGTTTCCCCCCCCTCGTCTATCACTCCTCTATACAATAGTCCATTTTTAACAAGAAAGTACGGGGGCTTTAGTGTACTCACCCCGTCACATTTCTTCCCATCAATGGCGGCGACACTCTGACGCGCCATCTCCAGCGTGGGATCGCACCACTGGGCGGTGGCGTACTCCCCCCCCCTCGGGGTTTCGGGCGACTCGGGCCTGGGGAATTCGGCGAACGGGTCGGGGTCGCTCGCCGCAGTCGAGACGGCGCGGCCTGGCGGAGAATGGACCTCCTCTTCTCCTGCGCTCGCCTCCTCGTCGTCCGCTGCTGGGGCGCCTGGAGCCTCTTCTGGCGAGGCGCCGCTCTCGGAGCCGGGGGAGGTGGGCCGAAACGCCGGGCAGGCGTGTAGTGGAGCTGGGGGTCCGCTGCGCTCTGCGCGGCGGCGTCGTCGGTGGGGCGGCTTCTTTTGCAGGCCGGGCTTCCAGTACCGCTCGAATAGGACGCAGTCCACGCCGATCAACAGCGGCACGGGGAGGTTCGGCACCACCCCCGCTGGCACCACGGCGTCTCCCCGTGGTGTCTGGACCCGCAGCTGCGTCACCGGGTAGTGGCGGACGTCGCCGTGTACACACGACACGGGCACGGTGGCGGTGGAGAGGCGGCCTGCCAGGTCGGCGCGGACCAGGGTGACGGCGCTGCCCGAGTCGAGGAGCGCGTGGGCGTCAGCGCCGTCTATCTTCACCGGCAGTCGGGCGTGGCGTCGAGGTCCAGTACCGGTGTGCAGGCAGGGGCGAGCCGGGTCGGAGCTGGCGGCGGTTCCCATTGACACGTCGCGGTCTCGGTCGGGGCAGGACCAGGAAATGTGGTCGGCTTGGCCACATACATAGCAGCGTCTCTGCTGGGCGCCCCGGCCGGGGCCCTCGGCGACGGCCGCGTCGGTGCGGTTGGTGGACGGCGGTGGCGGCTGGGCCCTCCGGCGGTCACGGCTGGGTTTTTCGTCTGGCGCCGTCTTGGGTGCGTCAGCGCGCGTGGACCTCATCATCTCAACGCTGACTTGGTGATTTTCCAACAGAGCTACGAGGGCCTCCAGTGAGGTTGGGCTCACCTGCGAGGCGTAGCGGCGTGCGTCGGGCGGCAAGGATCGGATGCATCTGTCAATGACGATTCGGTCGATTATGGGTGGCTCTCCTCCACTCGTCAGCCAGCTGTGCGTGGTGCGTAACAGGCTCGCTATTTGGGGCCGAGGTGGCTGGGCCGGCTGGTAGGCCCAGTGGTGGAACCGCTGCGCCCGGGCGGGCAGGCTGTAGCCCTGGCTGGCCAATATCGCTTCTTTTAGCTTACGATAGTCTCTGGCATCTGCCATGGTCAGGTCGCGACAAACCCGCTGCGATTCGCCCGTCAGGAAAGGCGCCAGGAGCGAGGCCCACTCTGCTGCCGGCCATCTCTCCCTGGCTGCGGTCCGCTCGAATACCTCAAGATAAGCTTCTATGTCGTCGTCTGGTGACAATTTAGTGAGCACCTCCCGCGGTGCGCGAGTCGTAGAAACATCTCTGGAGATGCGGTCGATTAATTTTTGTACCGCTGCCTGTAAGTCAGTTTGGCTTTTCAGAAGCGCAGTTAAAGCGGTAGAGTGCTCCATGCTGTGGCTTCTTGACGTAGATCAGTGTACCCGTATTCTCCACCATATGTGGGACACTGATCAAGGCCAAGACACAGATAGGCAGGGTACAAGCCCAATGAAGGGTTTTTATTCAACCTCTTAGCTCAGAGAGCTCTTGTTATTACGTTATTTGGCAAACTTAAATCATAATGGGGAAATCAACATAAATTCCTCCCAGGTCTGGGGACATTTTCCATTCACATTCACATTTGGTGTTTAAAGCTCGATCCATCAGGTTGCCTATGAAAATAAAAGAGACATTCTTTTAGTTCTCAAATTCACACACAAAGTCATTTAACGGTGTAGGGAATTCAATGTGGGATCTCACTCACCGCCCGAAAGCACCTGTCCAGTCACCAGGAGAGCCAGTGGAGAATGAGGCAGAGTGGCTGCGCTTTTAAATGTTTGTGGGCCACACCTAACTGGCCAGCGCAGGTGTGCGGAGTTGGGGCTGATTCATGATGAGGACAGGTAGGTACCGCCCCTCTATGACGTGTCCCAGGCTGCGCTGCTGTCTGTCTGGCCTCTCTCTGCCTCTCTCCCACTGCTTCTCCCTGGTGAGGTGCTTACCTGTCGGGCGGCGCCCTAGTGAGACTCCACAATATACAGTATATAATGTCAACTGTATGGTTGGGTTGCCAGGCTATCACATCTGTAGTCGCAGTCCCATAGCCTGGACGGACGACCATCCGGAAGAAATGTGAATGGCGATTATGTAATGCATTGGTGCAGATCAATGTACACTGGCAGGGACATTTATGGTTACGTGGTGACTTACTTGGTAAACTCTACCAACATTAGGAGAAAGGTTATTGGCATTGAGTTGAGGGAACGATTCAGTATTAGCTTTGAAAAGTTTAAGCCCACTTGTTAGCATCTTTGCCTGTACGTGGTTGGGACATGCGTGTCCCGGTTATGGACTAGTAATGAATAATAAGAGGATAAAACAGCATCATAAAAGTACTGTTTCATCACCTCTTTTTTTGTTTTTTCAGAACCATATACAGTAACTATGTTGTAAGGACTGATACGCAAACAATATCAGTGTTATGTTCTAAAACTGATTATAGCTCTGCCACTATATTCATATGGAGCCAAGAGTGTCTTGGGAAAAACTGGAGGTGTGATCTCATATGTGATGTGTAAAAGTATAGTATATCATACACTTACTGTACAGTATATCCTGAAAAAATGCATTACTGAAACAATGCTGTTGGTGTCTCTGTTGGTTGGTCTCATTGTTTTTATTATTATTATTATTAATCAAAGAGTGCGTGCGTGCATGCGTGCGTGCTTGCGTGCGTGCGCAGCAGATATGGAACAAGGCATTGGGATTATTGAGAGGTAAGGCCATGTGTGTGTGAGAGAGAGAGAGAGAGAGCGCAAAGAATGTGTGGGGCAAAGACCAGACAAAATATCTAAGAGAGAAAGGGGGGAGAGAAAGGCAGAGTGTAGAAGACAGAATCATGCTTACGGGAAAGCAGCATAGCGGGACGCTCATTAAAAATGATTATTAAAACAGTGACAGTAACATGCCTGATGCAGCAGTCTGGCATGGTCACAACATCCCACATGTAGGCCTACTGTATGGTTATTATAAGCACATAATGTATTGTACTAGCAGACAGAGATAATCCAATGAATGCACTTAAAATATTAAAAGTCGGTATTTAATATTCATTGTTCTGGTACAACATTTGTGACATGACCATTTTTTTAATCATTAAAAAGAATTAAGGCACACACTAAGCACACTAAAACCTATTTTAATGACCATTTTATTTCCTTCCACTTCCTGTTTTAAGTTTTTTGCTTTTTTGTTTGTACAATCTTGTTAATTCTAGGCTTGCCATTCTAGGCTTGGCTCATGGTGGTAGTGAAGGAATGTTTCATTATTTTATTTTATGTTGCCAACAATATTGATTTGCAACAATGCCGTGAAGCTTCACTGAATAGTGTACTAGTATTAGTGAGTGTTCACACATTTGTATGCAGCACTCTGTTCTTCTGTTCTGCTCACATTCAGGGAAAGACTGTTTTTTTTCACCTTCTCTTTTTTCAGGTGCTGTGCTATAGACTAAGTTGTATATCCTGAAATGATATTAACCACTTAAGTAGTCTATCTGTAGTACCTCATTTAAATGATATTACACTCACCCAGGGGTCTGTTAAATCTTATTGCCATAAATAGACAATCTGCAAGCTACGCGACACATTTTGATCATCTAAATTGGCTATTTTTGACGAATATTGATCATAATATCAGATCATAACATGCCAAGAATAGGAGCACAGGGTTCCTGTGGCTAAACCATGAAGGACTGCTGCATACTACAGTATTCTGTTACTGCCCGCAGAGTACAAAACAGAGTACAAAACACTGATGTTGGCCTACAAAGAAACCAAAGGTATGGCACCCCCATATCTTCAAAGCCTTATCCAACTCTACAACCCCTCCCGCTCACTCAGATCAGCTAACACAGGGAAGCTGTCAGAATCTTCCCTAAAACATCCGGGACAACGCTCCACAAATCCCAGACTCTTCTCCCTTCTGGCTTTCAAACTGTGGAACAAATTCCCCATTGCAGAACTGCAGACTCACTCCCAATGTTCCGCCATAATCTGAACACCTCTTCAGACTCCACTTTAGCCGGTAGCACTTGCCCTAGCCTTGACGACCATGCAGTCTTATGCAAAGGTTAAAATGTATTTATGTATATAGTTTGTTTTTTTATATTACAATGTTTAGATGATGATAGGTTCTTGGTTTACCTATGATCTTAGATTACTGAGGCACTACACTGTCTCTATGTAATAGTATGTATTTGATATTACATTGCTAAATGCCTTAATTGTAAATTGTAAATAGCACCGTACTGTATGTGTATTAATGCATTTACATCAGTGGTTCTCAAAGTGGGGTCCAGGGACCTCCAGGGTTCCTTGAGGGTGTTCCAAATGGACCCTTACAGGTCTGCAACTCTGAGAGTGTACAAATGGGTGTCCTTGAAATTTTAAAAAAAGTTTGAGAACCACTGATTTAGAAAAAGTGTATAACATTTCAAATGTGGGCGCTTTTCTAGCTAGGCCACCTGGCCATTCAGTCCAGATATCACCTCTCTCTCTCTCTCTCTCTCTCTCTCTCTCTCTCTCTCTCTCTCTCTCTCTCTCTCTCTCTCTCTCTCTCTCTCTCTCTCTCTCTCTCTCTCTCTCTCTCTCTCTCTCTCTCTCTCTCTCTCTCTCTCTCTCTCTCTCTCTCTCTCTCTCTCTCTCTCTCTCTCTCTCTCTCTCTCTCTCTCTCTCTCTCTCTCTCTCTCTCTCTCTCCTTTTTGAATCGTTAACGATGGTTGCTAACTTAGACAAAACTTAACAGAACTGTGTCAAATTGCTGTGGAGCGTTTGTGTAACAACCGTCCCAAGTAGCTATGAGGATTCTTGTGTGTAGTACTAAGGGAGGGGCCTGGGTTTGTTTTAATGAAATGGCGCAACTACCTGTGGTCTAACTTGTTAACTATTTCAATCTGTACTTATTTTAATTCAACTGACAGTGCGTCCAAATATAGTTAAAGTATAATGAAATTATACTCCTTTAAAGTGTGTTTTCAACTTGTTTCCTGTTTTTAACAACTTTTTTAAACAAGCATTACAACTAACCCTAACCCTTAAATCATTACCATACATTAATTATCTGTGAGCTATGACACAACACGGTTATTTAAACTTTAACTACCTAACGTAGGTAGGGAATATTCATTAACACAGAAAAACAATAATGTCTCTCAATGCAGCATAAAATAAAAGCATAAAAGAAAGGATTCAGAATAAATGCGAATACACAAATATCAACAGGTCACATACAATAATGGGCCCCACGCACTCTCTCTCTCGCTCGCACGCACGCACGCACACGCACACACACACACACACACACAGTTCATTGCAGGCCTGAGTTGTAGCTTGGGTGCGTTGAGGCCTACAAACTGTAGTGGTCCCACAAGCAGAAAATAAAAGCATGTGCACGTACAGGTACAGTACTCACAAGTCCAGGGGAATGGTGAGGGGTAGCTGCGTGATTGGGGAAATGCAGCAAAGGGAACAGCAGTGATGAAACACACTAGAAGAAACAGTAGGACAGTCACTCTACAGCAGGGCAAAGTGTTCCAATGGAACTGTCCAGAAGCTCACACTTGCCAGTATCCTAAAGCAAATACATCAGCTAAAGCAACAAGTCCATATACTATATCATGAAGAGATAGTGGTAGCTTGTAATTGTATTCTACCAATCACATAGAATGCCAAGCTATAGACCATATTCACACGGCGGCCATATTGCCATTAAGTCAATGAAATGCCAGCCCAGTTGCCACCCCAGTTGCCACAGCAACGCAATGTTAAATCCCCAAATGGCCGCCGTGTGAATATGGACTATTGCATTAACAACACATTACAAAGCTATTTGATGTTGTGAAGGTGGTAATTGGGTCAGGGATTAGCAAACACATTAACTGTTACACTCCAACACTTTAGTTACAGCACAGAAACAATACAGGCATATATTTACCTCTTGCAGATCAATAAAGTTCACACCACGGGCTAACTGGTCGTCAACCAAGGTTACAAACTGGCATTTTCATTTGCGCGCATTTTTTGGGGAATAAAATTGAATAAAAATGTAATACAATTCTTTATTAATAGAATTAATGAATTCTTATTTTTTCCCTCAAAATATTTACGAGTTGGTGTGATGATGGAAAACACAACTGCATTATGCTATTGTTTATTCACATTTATTCAACATTGTGTTAAGCTTTGTACCACTGTGCCAGTGTTGGATATTATCAGCCATTTTTAAATGTAAGTCCAGTTTCAATCCAGTGTTTTTGCCACACTGATCCCAGTACACTAAACACCTGGTTATAGAACCAATGTCCAGTTCTACCAACTGATCCCAGTACAGCCTGACAACCTGGTTATAATCTAGAACCAACCCACACGGATTCCAGCCAACACCTGGTTATAGAACATGGGTCTTCAACAAGGGGTCCGGCACCCCTAGGTGGTCCTTAGATTTACAATAGGAGGGCTGATGGAGTTATTTTGATTGATCATAATTTGTCTAGTGCCCTTAACCTGCTTTAAATGTCAAATTAATATAATGCTGTCATATTGGCCTAAACTCTGTCATGTACTATTCTGCTATTTCTCTGTCTATGCAAGGTCAAACTAGCTACAGGCGTTCTGTGGCTATCAGTTGTTTTAAGAACACTGTATCTCGGTGTGCTCCTCTGCGCTAACAATTCCTTCAGCGCCACTGAAGTCATCACTGACCAGTGACAGGTCAGACCCGAGGTCAACGTGTTATTCGAGACATGTGGACGCTGTTTGTTCAAAGATAAACTGTCACACCATCTTCATCATCTTCATCATCTACCATCATCATCCTCATCTGACGACGACGTAATCATCAATATCCACCAATAGCAGGATAACCCCTCTGACGGATGGACGCTCGATGTATCTTCAATGATGTCATATGTTTATGTTACTGGACGCTGTTAAAGTCCAGTGCTTTCTCTGTTTAAGGCAGAGAGAGGCGACGACCGATGATGCGTGAACCTGCTGATACTGTAACCTTCCATTACTCTCTCTCTCTGAATAATAGACTTTCATTACATCCAATGGCTGCCTGTGTCCTGAGTCTGTTTTTTTTCTTGTCGCCTTTGATGAAAGTTACCGGTACTTATATACATACTGATGTGATGTTTCTGCCATACATAAGTATCTATACATATGGTTGATAAGGAAAAATAACAGCTCTATCAATTGGTCCTTCGAGCCGGATATGGTTGAAACAGGGTGGACGAGGGGAACTGAGCTATTGACCGGAACTGTACGGTCAGACTCTCTTCCCCTGGCTTCCCCTGTTTTAATACGTATCAAACGAACCAGCCTTGGGTGTAACGATGTATCACTTCTATTCAGATGAAGGTTATCTTTGAACAGTATCACATTTTATTTTTATTTTATTTATTTTGTTTTGGACCTGCACGCGATCGCTGGACCTTTGGACTTGCCCTTTGACTCTCCACATGTCTCAAATTCCACATGGTCCAGCCATCGGAGTCAGGATCCCCGAACCATTGATTCGGTATGTATATCTTTTTATTTTATTTTACCATGGTCCAGTGATTGGGATCTCCACGTAACTTCTCCCTGTGAACCTTGATCTGATGAGTATACCTTTTATTTTGTTTTATTGTCTTTACCGAACGATTTGTCTCATAAATTATCAGCCTGTTTTTAAATTACTGTTTAACACAGCTCCGCCAGGGAGTCAGTCAAGTAAAAATGTTTTATCACCTGGGAGGACATTCCTAATGTCTCATAAATTATCCTCTTATTTAGAATACAGTGTCTTTATTTAGGTTGTTTTCTGTATATATATATTGATCACCACCAGACACATCCTCAACGCTGTTACTTAACACTAGAGGTGGGAGGGGGTTGTCTGTGTGGTGCCTATATGATATGTATACTATTTATCGTTGTCTTAGTTGTCATAATGTACTAATTTTCCTTCTATACTGATATTTGACCTAAGATTAACCCCTGCCACCCCTTTACACACTGCCTATCGGCTGTATGTGGGTTAATGTTCTAGTCTACTGTTCTAGCCTTAGATAGACAGGCATAATACGTCCGCCTTATCGGGTCTCAAATCAGCTCAAGGGTACTCACAGTGGTGCTCTCCCCTGGCCTCATATTACCTGCTAGCTACAGGTAACACATTTGTATGCAGTTGTATTTCTATGTTAGTACCACCCATCGGATAGTTGTCCGCGAGTACAAAACATTACTAGGCAGCTGCATACTGGAACACAATCTCCAACCCATATGGTATTTCTATGTTAGTACCACCCATCGGATAGTTGTCCGCGAGTACAAAACATTACTAGGCAGCTGCATACTGGTATTTCTATGTTAGTACCACCCATCGGATAGTTGTCCGCGAGTACAAAACATTACTAGGCAGCTGCATACTGGAACACAATCTCCAACCCATATGGCAATGCCAGGTTTGCCTTCCTTGTCAGTACATTTTTTTGTTTGTTTGTTTTGTTTTATGTTGACCACTGTTAAACCATCGATCCATTTAATATAGTGAGCTTTAACAATAAGTTTAAATGCCTTATTCCTTTACTTGAACATTCTGTTCTAATTCATTGAACCATCAATAAGTTTTAAATTCTAAGTTTTAAATATTTTTAATATAATTTAAACTAATAAGTAGCCTAATACTGAACCCAGTCAGTAAAATATTTCTCATTCCAAATTTAGTTTGTCGCTGAAATATGTATGTTCGGTATGTCTGTGTGTATTAATGAACGATTGTTTTTTTTGTTCTCTCTATCTCTCTCTCTCTCTGTGTGGATCCGCCAGTGTGTGAGTGAGGGAGCGTAAGGTGAAAGTTCTCTGTTTATCTTTCTCTCTTTTCTATGTGTGTGAGCGACTCAGCTATGCAGGCATGCGTGAATGTTTGAATGCGTGTCTGTCTTGCTCGTTCTCTAACAATCTTAGTCCAAATTTCAGTCATTCTCCAGTCAGTTAAAATTAGTTTACCACTCTGGTCTCTAAAACTACATTACCCATAATTCCTTACAGGAAGTGTTAGTTCTCGTAATCCTAACTGCCACGTTGCTTAGCAACGATTGCCCCTACAGCCTCCATTGTTCAACTTCATTCAACCCATCTCAGTTAAATTAACCCTAATACGATTCAATATGTTCTAATATCAATATTGGAAAAAAATTAACTATAATATTAAGTTTATTATAAAGTCATTTTGAATTATTTTAAAAGTTTTGAAAACATTTTATCATTTTAACTTAAGATTTTTTTGAGCTGGTAGATCTGCTCTTTTTGGAAAAAAAATCTTTTCGATTTATTTTGGTGTACTTTACCTAACTCTAATATACTCTTCAGAACAAAGATGTTTATTCCTTATTTTTCATTGTTATATTTTAATTTTAAATATTTTAATTATAACTTTAAAAAAAAAAAAAATTGAATTTTTTTTCATTTTTTTCTTTTGATTTTCAGTTTGATTTTTTTTTTTTTTTTTTTTCTCATCAACAAATTCATCCTCTGACACACACTATATTACAGATATATGGGTGTCAAATAGAGGGGAGTTTGATGAATACTTGATTTAAATATGATTTGATTTCAATGTTTAATGTGCTTTGTTTGTCTTTGTTTCATTTTAGAACGAGAATGTAAGCCACTCCATTAATCCAATTCCTGGACAACAATAATGTCACAATACCTGCTAATTGTGACATACAGGGCTAAAACTTTAATTTTATTCCAAACTGTTTTAAACTCTGTTTCATACTATAGTCAACTGTAGGTCTCATGCCAAACAGTAAATTTGATTTCCATCTATCTTACAGATTTCAACTAATGTCTTGGATAGCTGTTTGATGCCCCCATGCCTACATGATGCAATCGGAAAGTATTTCTTGAGTTTTAAGACCATTCCACGTGAGTTTTTCCCTAAATAAAGTGTAAAATGATGTAATAAATACAGGTATCAGGAGTGTACCGTTCCATTTTTCAAATACTTGGACCTACAGGTCAACTTAATAAATAAATAAAGCACTGGACCGCAGCTTCACAACGAGGAGGGTAACTTTTCTATTCCTGGACATGCACAGAATCGGACCGGACACGTAGGTGTCTTGTCAGATTTCAATTTGAAATTGTCAGACTGGTCAGTTGTCTCTCACTCTATCTCTAAGCTGCCAATGTCATTAACTGTGCTGAAAATTGATCAAATCTAAACATATTTTGAAAAGGTTTGTTTGGGACAGTACATTAGCTGAGATTTTTTTGAATTATAATAAAGTTATTTGCAAATTGCAAGGGGAAAACTTTGGTGTGTGGTGTCTTAAAATGTCATGAAATATAACCATGTTTTGCTCCCTAATTGAATAAATAACCATTATATACAGTCCTTTTGAAGTACCATTTTGAATTAATATCTGAATAAATTATACAGTCCTTTTGAAGAAGTACAAATGTGTATGTTATCTGAATAACTAAACCATTTATTTTTGCCCTTAAGTCATTTGAAATCTCTGTGTCCTTACTTAGTCACTGTAAGGTTTGTCTGTGTCTGATTTGGTTTGAATAATGTCACAAGGTACAAGACTTGATCAGCTTGCCCTTTGACCCTATCCAAATCATGATAAGATGTAGGCTTGATGGAGTTATTTTGATTGATCATAATTTGTCTAGTGCCCTTAACCTGCTTTAAATGTCAAATTAATATAATGCTGTCATATTGGCCTAAACTCTGTCATGTACTATTCTGCTATTTCTCTGTCTATGCAAGGTCAAACTAGCTACAGGCGTTCTGTGGCTATCAGTTGTTTTAAGAACACTGTATCTCGGTGTGCTCCTCTGCGCTAACAATTCCTTCAGCGCCACTGAAGTCATCACTGACCAGTGACAGGTCAGACCCGAGGTCAACGTGTTATTCGAGACATGTGGACGCTGTTTGTTCAAAGATAAACTGTCACACCATCTTCATCATCTTCATCATCTACCATCATCATCCTCATCTGACGACGACGTAATCATCAATATCCACCAATAGCAGGATAACCCCTCTGACGGATGGACGCTCGATGTATCTTCAATGATGTCATATGTTTATGTTACTGGACGCTGTTAAAGTCCAGTGCTTTCTCTGTTTAAGGCAGAGAGAGGCGACGACCGATGATGCGTGAACCTGCTGATACTGTAACCTTCCATTACTCTCTCTCTCTGAATAATAGACTTTCATTACATCCAATGGCTGCCTGTGTCCTGAGTCTGTTTTTTTTCTTGTCGCCTTTGATGAAAGTTACCGGTACTTATATACATACTGATGTGATGTTTCTGCCATGCATAAGTATCTATACATATGGTTGATAAGGAAAAATAACAGCTCTATCAAGGGCCACCAAATGTTTGTGTGATAGGATTTCTTTTACATTAACTACTTGAACCCTAGCATCCTTATTCTGAGGGGAACATTTGCCGAAAATAGCAGATCTACAAGCTCCCTTTTTTCGGCAAAGAGATTTGGTGCACAGGGGGGAAAAAAGAGTGAACCAAGTACAGAGCCAAAGGTCAAGTTTACAAAGTATTAAGTTGAGGGTTTAAGTGGTACATTTCTGAAAATCAACATATTAATAGAAAATATAATGTGTAAACAAACAAACATCATGAATTTACACATCACTGATGATAGTGCTGTCAAATAAGTCTATGAAGCTATCTATGAAAACGTTTAATCTGCAATACGTTATACAATATGTAGTGAGGGGTCCCTGCTTCATCTCTCTGACAGCTAAGGGGTCCTTGGCCTGAAAAACGTTGAAGACCCCTGGTATAGAACTATACTGATCCCATAACATCCTTAAACAAGAGAACACTTGGTTATAGTCAGAACCAATGTCCAACGTCTAAAAACCAGAACAGTAATGCATGCATACCCCCCCCCCCCCCCCCCCCCCCGCGTGGGGCTGCGTTCAAGCGTGTTGCTACTGCAAGCTAGGCTAACGTTACTATTGTGTTCGGTTTGGCTACAGGTTACAGCCATAGAGTTAAAAATAAGGTTACAGCAGGTACGTTAAAGACAGCTGACATTGCAACATACATTATACATTGACCATTTCCACTCACATTCTCCACACAATTCCGGGAGGGGGGGCAGAGGGTCGGGATTATATCCATCATCAGCTTCCCTGTGCTTAATTTAGTCCAATAAAGCCTAATTATGTTCCGTTATTGTCGCTTGGCGAACGTAAACTTGATAACGTTGGATGGCTCATGTTGTAAAGCAAACACCACGACTCGGCGACAGAAGATAAACAGCGTCATAGTTTCGTAACTTTTGTAACTGCTGGGAGCGCTGCTACTGTCCATTCAACTGTGTGTGTGTGTGTGTGTGTGTGTGTGTGTGTGTGTGTGTGAGTGTCTCGCTGCACGTGCAAGCAGCTGTTCGTTTGTTTTGTTTTTGTCGGAAAAACGCTCGTCCCAAAACATGCTCGCCCCGGGTCTAAATCCGTTGGCCTCCGTGGCTCCGTCCGCGAAATAAATGGGGGCGAGTGTGATTTGGGGCGAGGAACGGTTACCACAGTGCACTTCTCTTAACTCTATGGTGCTTCTCGTCAAACTCAATTGCGGAAATAAAATGAATAATATTATGGGGATATAATCCTATAGGCTACATAATATATTGGAAATTACAAAAATAAATATTAATAGCACATGCCTTTACTGTGATATTGGCGGCTATTTTTATTTATTAAAAACATTCCTAAGCCTTGCCCGTGCATTGCAACATTGCATAATTTTAACCAGATTTGTTGCTCTATTCCTTTAGTTAATCACGTAATCAAGTGCAATCATGTGCATTGTGAGCTTGTAGATCTGCTATTTTCAAAGGATTTTTTTATACATGTTATACATTTGAAAACTTGTGAAATGGGACATTCTGCCTAATGAGTACTTTCTACTTTTGGTACTTTAAGTACATTTTGATTACAATACTTTTGTACTTTTACTCAAGTAAATTTTGAATTCCGGACTTTTACTTGTAAACAGAGTATTTCTACATTGCAGTATTGATACTTTTAAAAATTTGAATACTTTTTCCACCACTGTGTACAGGAGTACCCATCCTTCCCTCTCTTCTGTCCATCCCTTTTCCTCTCTCTTTGTCTCTCTCTCTCCTTCCTTATTCTTTCTCTGCCTCGTCCATCCCCATCTCTCTTTTGAAAGGTTAGTAAATGTCAGATGGGAGTTGTCATCATCTTCAATGGCACAATCCTTCTTCATAGAAACTGTGTGTGTGTGTGTGTGTGTGTGTGTGTGTGTGTGTGTGTGTGTGTGTGTGTGTGTGTGTGTGTGTGTGTGTGTGTGTGTGTGTGTGTGTGTGAGCGCGCGCGCATGTGTGTCAAGGTTGAAGGGAATACAATTGAACACTATGAAACAGAATAGGATATTGAAACACGGAAATTACTACTTGCAACAAAAGGCAGACACACACACACACACACACACACACACACACACACACACACACACACACACACACACACACACAGTGAATTATTTCAGAAAAGAGGTTGGAAAATATATCCCGCTCATAGCACAGCATTCTCATCTTTACCCCCCTCTCTTTTTCTGTGTTCATAATGAATTCAGACACTGCTGCACACCTTTAGTTTATGCTTATTCTCTATTGGATCTCCGGCTTATACAATATGCATGTTCACGTGCGCACACATACTTTCCCCCCCACACACACACACACACAAACATACACACACGCACAGACAGACTTACTTCATCTCTAGTGTTGGGTCTTCATGGCGGCCTGTATTTCCCTCTCTATATATTTCATGACTAAGGAGCAGGCCTTTATGGCGATGACAAATTCACACATTCAGACAGGTTTATGGCCCCTAAAGAGCCCCTTGACAAACCGCTGAGCTGTAAAGCTAATATTCTAATGCTGTATGTTATTGTAATGGTGCACGTGTGTGTGTGTGTGTGTGTGTGTGTGTGTGTGTGTGTGTGTGTGTGTGTGTGTGTGTGTGTGTGTGTGTGTGTGTGTGTGTGTGTGTGTGTGTGTGTGTGTGTGTGTGTGTGTGTGTGTGTGTGTGTGTGTGTGTGTGTGTGTGTGTGTGTGTGTGTATTGTGCATTTAGATCACCACATCACTGCCAAATTACACAAGCACTCAGCCAACAAATAAAATGGAAGTACTTTACATGCATTCAGGCATACACAAAGACTACTGTATGTGCCCACTAAAGAATAAACGCACACACACACACACACACACACACACACACACACACACACACACACACACATGATATTGTTGCTCCCGTTGGATTATTACGGTCATTTCCGGGTCGCGCGGCCCAATTATAAGTTACGTTCATGTTTGGACTGGGATGCTTTCCAGCAGTGGCCTCAGTGCGAGTTCATGTGCAACCTCATCTGCCCCCCCCCCCCCCACACACACACACACACACACACACACACACACACACATGCCGACTTGTTAACTGTAGAGTTAAGTTAAGTTCAGAAACTGTAATATTATCCTCAAACCTACAATGCTGCTCTATGGAATGCCCAAACCAGAATGCGAGAGCTTGTTTTTACTTCATTCTAAAGATGGATGTGATATTTCTTCTCACATGAAAATGTCATATGGTGTGGTTGTTCATCTGAGAAACTGTGCAAAGCACTTGTACAACTTCCAATGAGCCAATATTCAGCCAATCTAATGAAACATGATAACTGCTTGATACATCAGTAGCATCCAAATTCTATCTTGTTATGTAGAATTATCAAGAGAACCACAGTGCAATGTTACTCTTAGTTATCACATTAATGGCATATAAGTAGAGATGCACAATGGTCAGCTTATCAGAATTAGCAAAAAAGTGTTAACGGAATTGATATTATGTAAATAGGCCTATTATGTGTTTTCTACATTTAAAGGTATAGGGTAAGTAATGTTAAAATAAGTGTTAAATAGATCAATATTCTGCTAGTACTTATGTACGTATAGAGTGTTTGTTCAGTAGCAGGAGTCTACGTGTCCATCCTGTTCTTTAGTAGACAGAAAATGCATTTTCAGGTCGGGATATCTCCAATCAGGGGAGAGAACTTGCACAGAAGAATTAAGCAAGTGAAATTGGAAGTGATGGCACTAAGAAATGAGCAGACAAAATTGGAACTGGAACACTATAAAATGTAAGCTGATAAATGCGTACTCTTTCCTGATTGGCTGAAAATGTTCAACCCACCTGAAGATGTATTTTCTGTTTAAGAGCTTGAGAGACGGCAAGACATCTGTTACTGAACAAACACTCTATTACAATGATTACTATCAGAATATAGTGCTTTCACCTTTTAACAAAGAAAGAAAACCGTTTTGTTTTAACCAAAAAATATAAGTACTCAACATTTGTGCTCATTTCCTTCAGGGAATGCAAACACTTAGAAACAGGTGGCATAGTGTTTTAGATGCCTGCATCACAGTAGAGCCCTGAATCAGGATTGAGATCCCTATGCAAATGTTGCAGGAGCGGGCAGTTTTTAAATATCTGTGGCCGGGAATGGCCAGTCAAATAAAATACCAAAAAGTTGTGAGTCTTGTAAAATCCCACACCTCCTGCAATAAACCGCATGCTTCATATGAACACATTTATCTTCTGACTAAATGCAGAGGAGAACGTAATCTTGAAACATTGTTCCTGTATGTAGCCTACATAATACTTCTTCTATTTAATAACCTACTGTCTAAGCGGGTACAACAGTTACAACGGGTTTGCATAACCGGGTGTGGCATGCATTCCCACCTTGCATTGTTCCCGACTTTAATCATTCCCACTTCCCAGCCTAGTTACATACATTTTAAGAATTGAGAGCCTCTATTGATCAGTTGCAGAACTGATCAATCTGTAGCATCTGGTTTTGTTTAACATTGGCATTTTGGTTCAGATGTGATTGTAATCTAATGCTGTGAACATTTATGTCCCCAGTAAATCGTGAGGGAAAGGAGATCGTCAATCCATCGATAGGCCTGGGAAACACCCTCAGGCTTCACCACGACCTGACATTGACTTACAAGTGTATTTCCCTCTCTCTTTTTTTCTTCTTTCCTTGTCCATAATCCCCTAAAGGTTTAAGGCTGTTATTTCCCCTGAGGGCCAGAGAGGCGTGCACTGCCGCGGGAATGCATTAAATTCAAGTGTTGTTGACGTACGCTCACCAGAAAGCAATAACCTGCACGAGGTCATTTTTCCCCCTCCCTTTCATTTCTGAGGTCGAACAGAATTGCCTTTCAGTGCTTGTGTGATTATGTTCCATTTAACATGGGAATTATGGGAATTACACGCGCAAGTGTAGCGTAGCATGGCTCGACAAGATTAAAAACAGGTGCGCTGGGAGAAAGAACAAGAGAGGGAGGGAAGGGAGAAAGATATTCAGAGAGATGGAAAAGAAAGGCCAAACTTAAACAGTAAGAGTTACAGCATTAGGTTTGGTTTTATCATCCACACTGTGACGGTTAAGCCTTCCTAAGACATTGAAAGCAAGACGTTGACCATTGGCTACTT
Source organism: Gymnoscopelus microlampas (assembly GCF_963454915.1). Taxonomy (NCBI): domain Eukaryota; kingdom Metazoa; phylum Chordata; class Actinopteri; order Myctophiformes; family Myctophidae; genus Gymnoscopelus; species Gymnoscopelus microlampas. Next base: position 28,006,820 of record NC_139943.1, read on the forward strand.
AAAGGGACACTTTGCCGATTTGAACGTAAATCCTATTGTTCTGTTATGAGGAGAACATATTAACCATGGGTCAAAAGCCCTTATGTTTTCTTTCCCTGAGAGCTTGCCCCTACCAGATCTGGCAAACTCTACCCGATTGCGTAATATGATGTATAGCATTTACCCGATTGCGTAATATGATGTATAGCATGTATTTTCTGCGTTTCTGTTGGTCTTCCCCTAAGGCACGGCAATTCAAGAGAAACGTCCCCAAATGAGACAGCACTAGACAGTTAATTACTCCATCTTGTAAAACAAAAAAAGATGGTCATAATAAGAGAGAAAAATATGATTTTTGGGTCTGATGCCGATCCCGCCTTTGGAGAGTCGTAGGCCACCGATTACTGATGTTTTGACAGTTATTTTAACCATAAAATCGCAATATTGCCTTGCTTCCAACATCACGATATATTGCAATATTTTGAATTGTGACCCCCGTATCATCACATGAAGCATACAACCAGATTCTCGCCAATACACACCCCTAGAAAAAATAGATTTAAAAACATTATTTGAACTTTATTTTTTTTAAACTTAAGCCGTATTCAAACAAAAGTTTAAAATAGCTGATATACAAGCTCACAACACGCCACGATGGAGCTAGAAGCTTAATAATGAGCAATAATAAGTTTCCATAGCAGGCCTGACAAAGGTCAACTGGCTACAAGGATAACCAAATACATATGGTTGCAAACAAGGACAGACAAACACTCACTGTCCATGCCACGGTATTACTAGATGTTGCTGTGACTGTATGTGGGGCCTAGAATAAAATGGAAATACTAGTTTAGTGCTAGGCAAACGTTAGCTATTTTCTGATATGGTCGTTTGCTTAGTTTGCTAGAATACATAATTGAATCAATACAGAACAGTACAAGAGCATATTACTAGCTTGATTATTACCTCTGTGCAACATCTTTTTGCTGGTGGGTAGGGGATTGGGTGGAAGTAGTTGAGCGGTCAGTGTGCTCAGGTTGGGTTCTGTACAGCTCTGATCCACATTTTGCAACACTATGTATGCTTGACTAGAAAACTGAAATAATTCAAGCTTCTTTTTTATTCATGTGGTCCGACACAGGTGAACACCATGATAAGCCACTGCACTGTTGTAAAATAAAGCTACTTATTATTATTATAATGATAATCTACTGCTTTGTCATGAGCTGTGCTGTGTAAACGTACTGTATGTGCTGCATCTCTAGCCTTTGGTAACCAAACCCCAAGCTATAGCGTAGCCTTGGAAAGGAGGTGCGCAAAGCATGCTGGTTGATAATGTACAATGCACGGCAATAGAGAGGACATCATGTCTGCCGGCCATAGGACGGAAATTTCTAATATTGCAGCTTTTTTCACCATACACACTTTGACTGAATTCAGCTTCTTCCAGTGGTTAAAGCTGTTTTTAAACTTTTAATAAAAAAAACAGGACACATAACTTAGTAGGAGGAAGATAAATTGTGATTGTGAGCATATGTTCTTCTATCAATGTTACAAAGCCCCTGCCACTCCCCTTCTACAGCCACTGGCCAAAGACCCCTGAGGATTGGGCTGCATATAGGTTATGCATGGGTTACAGTATGCATTAAAACGATGGCAGGAAATCAGTCAAGGATCAGCCAAAGTGCTATTGTTTGTGCACAGGAAATTATTGGCCTGTACTGCGTAGACCAAAAAAGCTCCTCCAGGAGTTTTGCGACCACAAGGTTTGACCTGCAATTTTCACCAATCCTTGCACTTTATCGTAAATAAAGCACATACAACAACATGCAATGTAGTTTTTCAGACTGATTGTGGGAACAAATCACGGGTGCACTGGAGGGAGTAGCCTACCGTAGGTAAAGGACGGAATCAATTATTGCGGGGAAACCCTCGTAAAGCGCAAAAAATACGTCCTGATGGGCCAAAGCCTGGGCTCCCCTTCAGCCTGGAGCTCAGCAGAAGGCAGGTAAATTAAATAGCCTCTGAAAGTCAAGACATTGTAATAACCTCTCTTTAGTCAATCTAATTTGGAGTCTCTTCATTATCAGAATCAGGAGAAGAACTGTTTCCCCACCGCCGGCAATAAACGCCACAAGACAGTTCATTACAGATCGGCTAACACTTCCTTTCTGCGGCAACTCACAGGGATCGATGCGTGATGAATCTTTTCTTTTTTCTCGTTTGTTTATGGTGGTTGTAGGAATGACTGGGTGAAAGGAGAGAAGAGGACAAACTAATTCAGCTACTCCAATTAATTTGCTGATAGCCTAGTGGTCTGCTTTTTTTTGTTGTTCTTGAGCTCCCGGACCAGAAAGACCATTCCTGTGTGCAATTAGTATAGGTGTGTTTGAAAAAAGGAAAATAGTTGGAGGAAGCAATTGTGTGTAATTGTCTCTGCTAGAGGATCACCTCCTCCTAATGGCAGGTGTAATTGAATCAGAATTGTTGTGCCCACACACACACACACACACACACACACACACACACACACACACACACACACACACACACACACACACACACACACACACACACACACACACACACACACACACCCACACACACACACAGACACACACACACACACACACACACACACACACACACACACACACACACACACACACACACACACACACACACACACACACACACACACACACACACACAATGGTCCTTGGCTGTGTGCTTACACGTCAAAATAAACGGCAGCAGCCTAATACGGTGCATCGTGCACAACAATTACATCCCAATCTGTGTCGTCTCGCCTGTTTTCCCTTTTAATTGCCGAAGCTGCTCTCTCTCTCTCTCCTCTTCCATCAATTGCTTCTTTTCCCTCCGCCCTCCCTCCTCCTCTGCGTCTCTCTTCAACATACTGCATTTGAAGAATTACCCACGCTAACGTGGGCCCTAATTGGCTGTCACAGAGTGCTCTAAAATGTGAAGCCACTTCCTCGATATAATCATGTTTACACGCGCGTGCTGGGTGCCAGACTGCTGGGCTTGTCTCTATTGAGCTTGTTTAGGGAGTAATTTACTGTAAAATTGGCTATGATAGTCAGTCAGAGAGAGAGAGAGAGGGAGAGAGAGAGAGAGAGAGAGAGAGAGAGAGAGAGAGAGAGAGAGAGAGAGAGACTAGCTCAGCATATTGTCACTGAGAAACAATAATTTGCTCAGAGTGCATTTTCTTCCCCAAAAGATTTTCCTCGGATGACCACAGACTGTGTGGTCCACAGTGACTCCTCTATAACAGTATCATCAGAACACACGTTTCTCATTATCTCAGCCATATCTTAATCAGTCTAATATACAACACAGATGTACGTTTTAACAGGGAATTAGAAGCTAATAAGAATTACCCAACAAGCAAATCACACAAGATGGATTACAAGGAGCATGGGCACAGAAAGTGCAACATATTCATTTTCCTGGTACATTTGTTCTCACACATTCTCCTTTCCCCTACTTCACTTTATCACACTAATTGGAGGGGATACAAGCACAACAATTTCAAAACCTAACAAATCAACATGCTAATAACGGAGGCAACAAAAACAAATGTAGGCCTATAATTCTTCTGTCAGTGTATGTATGAATGTTGTATCATTCTGAGGTGTGTTTGAAAAACAAACAGGTTATTTCAAATTCAAAAAATCATTTTTCTCCCTCTTATGTCTCAGCTTAATGTTCCTTGAATAGCAGGAATATATATTCTTCAGGATTATAAAAACATCTTTCATTCAGAACCTGGGTGACTGGAGGGCAACTCTCCCAGGGAAACATTCCATATTTACGGGCCCTGTTAATTCCCATTCCCAGCACAGACAGGGTTTTGGGGGCCACTTGAGAAGTCTGCACACTATGAAGCAGACCTGACATTTTTCTCCTCTAATTGTGTTTTCTTCTTCCTTTTTTGTATTGTGTGTATGCGTGTGTGTGTGTGTGTGTGTGTGTGTGTGTGTGTGTGTGTGTGTGTGTGTGTGTGTGTGTGTGTGTGTGTGTGTGTGTGTGTGTGTGTGTGTGTGTGTGTGTGTGTGTGTGCGCGCGCATGCATGTATGCGAGCTTGCGCTGTGTGTGTGTGTTGTTGTGTGTGTGTGTGTGTGTGTGTGTGTGTGGGTGTGTGTGTGTGTGTGTGTGTGTGTGTGTGTGTGTGTGTGTGTGTGTGTGTGTGTGTGTGTGTGTGTGTGTGTGTGTGTGTGTGTGTGTGTGTGTGTGTGTGTGTGTGTGTGTGTGTGTGTGTGTGTGTGTGTGTGTGTGTGTGTCCAGGCTTATTTATCTCTCTGTGTGTGTACAGCAACAGTGTGTATGGGTTTGCCAATTAGGCACTCAATGACAGGACATGTGGTGAAGCAGCTCGCTGGGCTATTCATGGATCAGCAGTTATAGGAGGAAATTTCAAATACCAACAGACAAATAAACATGTGCATGCACGCACACACAAAGTCATAGCAATCTAAAATGTTCAAAGTGCATGATGTGTAGATCCTGGCATTTCAGACAGCAGGGTGCTGATTGATGATGCATGCATGTCTCAATGGTGTTATCCATCCTTAACTTTAACTCCAGCTCAGATCTGCATTGATATGTTGTTGACGCGTTATTATGGATCCCACGCCAGGTCTTGGCAAACCCGCTGTGATTGGTCAGTAGTCGCTGTGATTGACAGTTCTCGTTTTTGCAACTATGCCTATACCTAACCTTAACCCTAACCCTAACCTCAGTAAAACTATGCCTAAACCTAACCCTAACCCTAACCTCAGTAAGACTATGCCTAAACCTAACCCTAACCCTAACCCTAACCTCAGTAAAACTATGCCTGCCAGGGAGCCAATCGGACAGGTAAGGTGGGTCTAAATCCTGGAGCGTTGGTGGGATCCATAATCAGGCGTTGTTGACAGAATCAAACCTTTTAATCTAATGTGTCACATATAAATCAAAGTAGGAACTGTACTTTAATGTAATTGTTTTCTCTCTTATTTAACAACAATTCGGTCAATTCAATAACCTAATTTTGTTTGTTGGCTCTTATATAAACGGCTCTTAAATAAACGGTGCTTTCTTTTTTTCTACTAGCTCGGCACAAAAAGCAATATTTCACAAACTTTCAAACACTTCAGTATGAATGCCTAAGAAAGGTTCAGGAGAAGGCCAGCTTCCAACACTGGGTGCCCAGGGGGGCTGTTGTCACCAGGAGCATTCAAGCATTTTTGTATTTAAGCAATTTGTATTTTACATATTTATATTTAAGAGGAATAGTATAAAATACAAATCATACCACAAAATAAATATGTAATCCTTCCAATCTGGAGTACAGATCTTGAAGGACAGATCTGTAGGCCTCATTATCTTCCTAGGTATTGAGTTTGGTTTTGTCCATATGTCAATGCTATACGAACACTTTGAACCCCCAAAAACAAAACAAAACACTGCATCAGCATGAATTCTCTTTTTTTTTTTATTCTCTTGTCTACTTTAAATTGATTTGATGACTTCACTGATTAGTTTTAAGGCTTGGCTGGGTGTAGTGATTGACTACATCCTGTATCTGTTGACTCTGTGTGAGGTCATCAGAGCAGAGCCTTCAGCCATACCAAAACCCAAACACATGTGTTTGTTCTACATGATGACATCTAGATACTGTAGGGTTAGGGCTGCAGCAATCTATTATTTTCTTAAAGGAGTAGTTCACCCCAAAAAATTACTTATTGTCTCTGCCAGGCCGAAAGGCATGGCGAGAGAGAGAGATGTTTTGCACCCTGTCTGTCCGTCCGTGTGTCCGTGTGTCTGCGTGTCCGTGTGTCCGTCTGTCTGTGAGCAGCTAATCTCCGGCACCGTTGGCCCGGTCGCTGCGAAATTGTGCACACACACTCCCTGGATGCCAATTCAGATCCTCTGCCCCCAATTTTACATGGGCCTGTTATAGCGCCACCAGGAGGCCAATTTGTGCAAAACACATTTTTTTATATTACTCCTACAGATTGTATTCAAACATCATGCAAATTAACTCATGTGATCAACATATTCCATCCTGATTGGCTAAGGTTGGCTTCCAAAGTTTGCAGGATTGGTCCGTTTTTAACAAAATGCCTCAAATCATGAACGCAGCTTGCGATTTCCGTGAAATTTCACACGCACATTCCCACTAGGTCGAGGAAGAAATGCCACCCTTTTCACATTGGCCTATTATAGCACCACCAACAGGTCTAATTTAGCAAAACACATTTTTGGCACAAAATGCCTCAAATCATGAATGCAGTGTCCGATTGCATGAAAGGCCTAAGAACAAATGGTACCCTTTTCACATTGGCCTATTATACAATTACGTACCTGACCTGGCGGAGACCTGTGCTCCGAGGAGCACTTTTTCTAGTTTTCTATCAATTACACACCCTACTGTATGAAGCCTTGAGTTTTTTTTTGTCGCAATCCTGAGCCAATATTTGATGACCGGCGGAGTCTCCGGTAGGAGACTGAAAGGGTCATGAAAGTAGACTCAGTAGGAGACTCAAAGAGTCTCCTACTGAGTCTCCTATTGATCGATGACCCGGTCATCAAATTATTGGCTCAGGAATGTGACAAAAACAAAAACATCTCCGTGAATTGAAGGCTTCATGGGGTGTAAAATTGATAATTTGAAAATAAGTAATGTTTTTGGGTGAACTACTCCTTTAAGTGATTAAGCTTAATTGAATCATCAAGATTCATAAAATAATAAGATTCATTTTCATAAAATAATTTTATTGAACTGAAAATTCTAATTGAAATTGATGATTTACTGTATATTTAATCTATTTAAAAATAGAATACTCCGAATAACTGTTGCCTTTATGGTTCATTTTAATGCTATTTAAATGTAGTACTCAAGCCTTGAAATAATTACTAATAATCGGACAAACACAAAAGAAAATGATTAATTCCCATAATTAATTAACTCTAAAATCAACACCAAGTAATTCCTATTTTACACTCCTAATATTTGTTGTCTTACACAATTTCCTGTGATGTTAATCTATAGTCACTCCAAACAAATGAAAAACATATTGGCTACTTGATGCTATAGGAGATTGCTTGCATGTGTGCTGTGTGTGTGCTGTGTGTGTGCTGTGTGCGTGCGTGCGTGCGTGCGTGCGTGTGTGTGTGTGTGTACGTGTGTTACAGTGCTGTATGTGAATTAACTCACCTCCACCTGTATCAATCACTATCTTAGCACAATTCTCCTGAAGGGATACCATATGGCCTCTCTCTCTCTCTCTCTCTCTCTCTCTCTCTCTCTCTCTCTCTCTCTCTCTCTCTCTCTCTCTCTCTCTCTCTCTCTCTCTCTCTCTCTCTCTCCCGTGTCCCATCTCTCTCCCACCTCTTCCCATCCCTCTCTGTCTCACTCACTGCCTCCCATCTCTCTGGCAAACAATAAAGCCTTATAGCCTTTCATTGCAAGATGGTGTTGCTCGCAGAGAAAAACAGATTTGATTTTCAAGCAAACAGTTATCTTGAACATCTGTTATATTTGGTGAGTGATACTGCTGTGTGACAAAGTATAAATTTGGCTTAACTCTGCTGAGGCTGGCCTCATACCACAGATATTCCTGATTATACGTGTGAGAAATGTGGCAGAACAGTGAGCCATACTATAAGCATGATGTCTCTCGGTCTCAGCCCGTCTCTTAATCCTGTCCCCCTCTCCTTCACCTTCCTGTGTCCTGCTTGGCTGTGTCTCATTCATTTTCACTTTCTCCCTCTTTCTGTCTGGTTTCCCCCATCTGTCTGCCAGTTTCTGTGCTCCCCCACTCCCAGATTGGGCACATGTTCAATTGCCATACCTGCTGGACACCACAAAACACATTAGTCTGGAGTGAGAGGCTGTTCACTGCAAACCAATGCTCTCCACTCCCTTTCTCTGCTCTCATTGTTTCCCCTGCCATTCTGCGAACCACCTTTCATGTTTCACTGTTCCCTTCCTCTCCTGTCTTTCTACTTTTTAGTCTTATAACTCAGTTAGCCTCTCCTCCCTTCTCCTTATTATTCTGTGATCTCTCTCTAATTTTACTTTACACTCCTGAATAAGCAAAAAAAGACAGGTCTTGACTTCAACAATGTGATATTTTATTAACTCATTGAGTGCCAGAATTAATTAATTAATTAATTTAGTCAGCCAGTGCCAGCGTTTTGGGGAATTTTTACCAACCTTTCAAGAGCCACAGAATATTTAGTTCCAGGACAATCGACACACAGAGTGTCGCAAAAGACGGAGGATTGGCTCTGCTTCCATCAGGGAAAAAAGCTTGTCACCGTGACCCTTCTTTAATTATTGGCTGTTGAATATAGCTTGTTCTTGCCAAAAACGCAAAAAAAAACAAGAAAGTAGAGAAAGAAATATCTTTTTCTAAATCCTTTATCATTAGATCGGACGGGCTGGGTTTGTTGTGATCACATTATTTCCAGATCTACTCTTCTCCAGAAGTCATAGGATCACTCATAGGTTGGCGAACAGCGCCATCTAGCGTAAACACTGAAAACACGGTTTTGACGTGTTACACGTCATTGGCACAAAATTACGTGTTACAATTACGTGTTTCAGCCGGGGTTGCCGTGGATAACCGCAATTTGAGCGGATTTGGGTCTATCAAATATAATTATTAATTAATATTGGATAAACCGCGCGTGAAATAATGTGGTAAATACATTTATGACATCTATCTATAGGCCTATTATAGCTTTTAAAAGCACGAAATCTCACTGTGCGTGCGCTTGTAGTATTTTAATATTACGTAATTTTCCATCAGGCACAAATTAGGCGCCTGCTACACATGCTTTAATTGTGTGCACTGTGTTGTTGTTGTTTGGAAGCAGAAGGAGGAAGACCCCTTGCCGGCAAAGGCAACTAATGCTATAGTGAGAGAGAAACTTAATAGAGGATTTAAAACAAAAGGAAGGAATAAAAGTTTGGCGTGGGAGTGATTTAGTGAAGTTCTTAACCCTGCCGACGACTGGATATATCTTGCAAGTCTATTAAGCGATGTGAGAAAGTGATGGAAGACGAGGGCTTACCATTACAGTTACCATGGATATGGATGTACACAGTCATTACATTGGTGATCGCGACAGTGGTGAGTGACATTGTTTAAACAAGTACGTATCCATATAGAATCCTGTGTGGTTAATGGTGCGGATACGGATCTATAAATAGGATGATATATCAATGCGGTTGGATGGCGGATGGATAATGAACATGTACACGCAGATTCGGGTGACGAAAAAGACCATCCGCGCTTCTCTAATCCAGAGGCAATTCATTGCATACTTTCAGATAAAGCGCTTGTTTAGCCCCATTTCCTGGGAGAGCTAACATGACATCCTTAGAGTAATTAGTTTCATGTCTGCCTGCTGGGTCCGTTGCCAGTTGTGATTTTGGAGAGTCCTAGACCATGATTACGATATTAACCGATATTTTGTATATATATATTTTTAGTTGAGCGTTTAAAAATCATGACACATAAGGCTGCATAATTGCCAATACCGATCAAATAATGGCTGATATATCGGTGAGGCTCTACATAGGACTCAATGTAGCATAACACCCTCTGTGTCAATTAAGACCTCCCAATGCAGGGGCCCATGGAGCGACAGTCAATGACCAGATGCTTCCTTTGCTAGTGCATTGACCACATAATGGCAACATCGCGGATTTGATTCCAGCTGCAGACCTTCCTATATCTCCACTATCTGCCTTCTGAAAACAAATAAAACAAAAACTCCCAGTGGCCCCACTGAAGAGGGCTACTCACAGTCACAGACAGTAGACACATTTACCAAAAGTGGAATTGCTCCGCCTACTTTATGACTGTACACACCGTAGCATCTTCATCACCTCATCGCCATATGACAGTATTCCAGTGGGAGACACCTGCAGTAGCATTCCAGTGTAAAAACAAAAAAAAAGCAGAGGCAGAACACTTTCATTTTTGCACAAATCCCCCTGCAAACTGTCACTGCCTCTGACACACACGCACGCACGCACGCACACACACACAAAAACTCACAAAAACTCACATAAACACCCTTGTATGCACACGTCAATTTGTGTACACAGTACACACACCTTTTCGGACTTGGGAAAAAAAAGAAAAAGAAACAGACGTATTCTCTCTCTCCTTCTGCCCCCCCACCCCCATCTCGGTATGTATTCTTCACGCCTGGTCAGCTCTTCAGCTGAGGTTTATGTCAGCTCCTCAGACAAGGGGGCTGGCAGCTGCTTACTGATAAGACAGACATGAGCACAATACAATGGTAACAGCACACAGCGAGCGCCAAGGGAGCGATTCCAGCATGCAGGATTAGCTACATCGTTTACCAGAAAAGTATACAGTATACTTAACCAATAATTATAAGTACATTTTCAAGATTAGACATTTAAGAACAAAAATGCAGTCAGTCTGCCTAACATGACAGGATTAATGTTGCCTTAGTGGTTCAGTCTCAGGTTGTGAAGACTAGTAGCCTACATTGATGTGGCCCAATTATTCTACGGTACATACTTTGCTTATATTTGGACTGTAGGGCCGGAGTCCTGCAGTTCAAGGTTTTCTGGGGCCAGGTGCTAATTCGATTTTTGGAGGCCCCACATAGGCATAGCAGAGGCGGTTTCAGGTTCAGTGTCAATGTGTTCTGCTGCAACTGATTCATTTGGATTTCATGTTTCTTTGCTTACTCCTCGGGTTAAAAAAACAAGGGGGAAAAAATGGTTGTTCTTCTTCTGTAGCTAAATTAACTTTTGGGCATTTTCTTGTGGGCAGTGGGTGCCCACTATCCTGCTTTCACGCTAAAATGTATTTTTCCAAACAACGTCAGTAGGCTATGCAGTTGTTACCCCACAGCAGAGGTGCCTGGTGCGCACCTCACGTAAACACAAAATACTTTGATTGATTCATCATCTAATTGTAAGCTACCTTGTGCTTTGAGAGGTGTGTTACAGTACATATGTATGTACAGCTGTTTATTGCCTTAATCTTTGTAAATGAATCAGCCTTTAAAGATGTGTAAGTGATCGGTCGGTGGTGTACGTCTCATACAGTACATACA
>NC_139943.1:28022914-28042914 GCF_963454915.1 Gymnoscopelus microlampas
TCCCAAATATATGATATGTTACAGTATATCTACATATTTCATTTTTCTATCCAGTAATTAAACACTACCAGCATTTAATCAGAAAATGGGTAAAGAAATGGTTTGGACAGGTTGAAATGTTTCAAGGTGAATACACATAGGGAATATGATAGTAGGACAAAATAAATATAATAGAACTTGGAGAGAAATACATGACAGTAATTGGGGATGGAGGGAGAGCAGGGTTGGACGAGAAATAGAGAAACCCATAGGTATTAAATATGAAATAAATGGGAGTGGGTATACAGGTCTAGGTACAGGCAAAGGTGCAGGAATATGACTTTTTTAATAAATCATATGAACCAGAAAATTACAGTGTTACAGGACTGCTAGCCACTGATTTATCATCAGATTAGATTTTCTCCCCCTTTTAAAAACTTTGGTTCAACTTCAGGCAGACCCAAAGTCAGGGCTTAGTCAGACAATTTGTGACATCCAGAGCACAAAAAACATGGCCACACAGAAAATGTAAAGCTTATGCTGAGAAAGATGGATGGCTGAATGGATGGCTGAATGGATGGATGGATGGATGGATGGATGGATGGATGGATGGATGGATGGATGTGAAAGAGGGGAGGGTGAAAACACTTGGCCTTTAGAACACTGAGAAACAATTGCTCGCTTTTTTTCCGGCTGAGAATAAAAAAAGTTTGGCTGTCCAAAGCTTCAGTCAAAACTGCGGAGAGGGTAGAACGAGGCATGGATGAATGGATGGATGGAGGACTAGAAGGAGAGAGGGAGGTGTCAAAACCGGCTGCACAACTGAACATGTACTATACCTATTCTACCAGAGCCCCCCTTGATTATCTTTTCCGATTACCACTTTAATACTTTTCTTTGTCACATCCCATCTCTCATTCTATCAACCCAGGTCCCTTCCTCCCTCTCTCCTCCTCTCTCCTCCATAGCATCCAAGCAGAAGTCCATTGTCACCCCCCCCTCCCAATCCACCAACTTCACTCTCTTCATCTTCTCTATCCTCTTTTCTTCCCCCATCTTCCCCCTTTCTCCGGTCTCCTCCAGTTCCTTAAGCGTCCGTTCAATCGTCACCACCTCCTCCTCCTGCTCCGGCCGCTGTCCCCCCCGTCTCCTCCTCTACATGGGGAAAACCAGGAACCCAGAGAAAGTTGAGTATTTCCAGCCTCCCATCAGGTTTCCTCGTTCGAGTTTGAGGTAAGCCCGGTCTCCTTTCTCCATCTGGATCAGCACACCGTTGCTGGCCGCCTCGCGCGTCACGTCCTGGTCACCGGCGAATGCCGAAATCACCGGCCAGCCATTGTGCATCAGGCTCACCTGGAGATGACATACAGGGTTACAGTGATTTCAACTTTATACATAGATGCATGCCGGTGTCACACACAGAAAATAGCCACTCTATTGCGTGCAACAAAGTATGAATAAGGCGTTACAGAAATGGGGAGGGAGGACAGACACACACGCACGCACGCACGCACGCACGCACGCACGCACGCACGCACGCACGCACGCACGCACGCACGCACGCACGCACGCACGCACGCACGACACACACACACACACACACACACACACACACACACACACACACACACACACACACACACACACACACACACACACACACACACACACACACACACCAAACATTTACAAAATACTGGTTTCCATGTAAAAATCAATCATTCATTGTGATTATGAAATGGGCATTTCCACCCCCAGGAGCTTTAAAGACCACACTGGTGGTCTGGCCTATTTAGCCCATTGACTGCTGATCATTTTGCAAAGCATACTTAGTTAGATATTGTAGAAAGCAATTTAACTGGATTCTATTCATTTCAGTGCAATATGAAAATAGACTTGCACGGACTCGATCCCTATGTGAGATGGGTATTCCAACACAGTAAGGTTTCTTTTTTTTCATGGAGGACAATGTTTCATTATTTCAATGTTTTAAAGCATTTAAAAGCATGGATTGATTTGAAAAGTCTGTAAACAGTTCAATAACAGCATGACTTCTTAACATTGCTTCTCAGTGATGTTTAGCCAACATTGACTCTAATATACAGGTATGTTCTGTTCAGTAATGTTTTAATTACTGATACAGATAAATAATATACAATAAATAAAAATATTAACAGAGACTATGTAAATGTGGCATGGCAAAAGCTACCGTATGAACAGAAAATGTATTGCAAATGATTTGCATTGGTATGGTCCTTTAACTGTGATTAGTTAAGAGACACAGAAGCACAAAAACACATACTATGCCACACACATGCCCTTCATTGTCTGACTCACCAAATATTTGGAGGTAGAAAAAACAATATGAAGGGATTGGAAAGTGAACAGTCAACTCTATTCTAGATTGTCTCTCATCCAATTCATCACATCCACAACCTGGTGGCCCATGTCACCTGGCACTGGTCCTCTGTCTCCCAAGTGAGCCCACCAGCTAAAAAGGCTATACACAAATGGATATTACCCATAAACATCAAGAGTATCCAAGTGGATTTTGATTTTGATTGGCCAGAGCCATCCCTCATCCCTCACTGACATAAGGCTTCATGCCAGTTGGTTAGCTTACAGCTATCAGATACTGAAGTATAAAATAAACCACGACACATATAAGCCTGATTTTGTACGAGTCTGGAGATACAAACTTACAGTAGTTGTACACGTTGGCTATGGATACGGATGGAGAGGCTCCGTCAGTACTCTGCATTAATTCATATTTCTGTACGTTGTCTGCAAGTTTACAATTATTTGTTTGTTATACATGAAGGGGCTAGACAACATGTCACTTTTTCTTGAGAGGGGCAGCTTGCCATAACTCCGAGTTGTAAGTATCTGAGACCAAAAGAAAATCTGTTCTTTAACAATTACTGTTACTACTGTATCTATGTATGATCAGGTGTTTTGGTATGATATTTTTAATTAAACAAAGTATCATATATCATATATATCATAACATAACTACAGTGTCTGACAGTTCTAAATTCTAACAAACCAAACTGCTTGAGAATGGGTTAGGAATTCACTGAGATATGATGATTTTAATTGAGGAGAGACCTCCTGCTTCATTAGACACACATGGGGAATACACACATTAGGAGGCACGGCTTAACCCTCTTAATATGACAGCCGTGTTGACACATCGCTCCAATGAGCAGCAGCAGCCAGTGAGGTATATACTGTACATGTATGTATCCATGGATACATCCACAAAACCTCCTCCATAGTCGCCATGTTTGTGTCAATAGGGAAAGGGAAATGCGTTACAATGGGGATTGTGTATATTGGAAGCAAGGATTGTTTCTTTTTTGACTTGGCGGTTGGACAGTACGAGTAAGTCTGATACTGTGACGATATTTGGCCCTAGAACACGATATCTGTGATAATCGATATATTACATCTGTGATACATCACAATACTGCATCTGTATAACTGAAGAAGAAAAAATACCTGCAAAAAGCAGGAATTATTATGTTTTTATTCACAGAATTGACATGAAAGCCTATGTGTGCATCACAAACCGGCCAACTGTACATGAAACAATGTACAACAAATTGCGTAGTGCCTTTTGAACACACACTGACCGCAACCTGTCCATGAAGGAAGTTGTATACAATGCAGGTTCAGGAGTGGAGACCATAGATATAGAAACCTAGATACCTCATTGGCCTCTGCAGTTTGTTGGAGCGACCTGTATCGTATGGTGGCCGCCATATTAGAGGGGGCACGGGAACTGGCCAATCACAGCGTGTCGAATACTGACCAATCACAGCATGTCTTTTCCAGGACTTGTCAGAATCTAGTTGTCCCGCCCCCACCTGCCTCTGATTGGCCTACCGAACGCCCCCTTCTGTGACGCACGCGGAAGTTTCCAGCTTGCCCCCCGGAAGCGGAAGCGCGCCCACGATACAGACGCCTCAGAGCCAGAGGAGGCGTCTACCTATATGTCTATGGTGGAGACCACCCTCTGCTTATCACGGCCGCTCCCCGTTCTCAATCGCTTCCCTATCTACCACATCTATCTTCACTCTATAGCCACTCCCCATTCACAATCACCCGTATCCACGACACCTGCCTCCCCTCACCACAGGCAATCCTTGTTGCAATCACCACAGTATAAGTACACCTGCGATCTCTCAACCGACTTGTTTGTTCTGCTTCACGACAGACCAAACATGGGTTGTGAGTACTGTGCTTGCAGATCGGCTCTTTCTGCCATTCATTGCTTTCAAGTTCGTCCTCCTCCACCCAAACCTCCTCCTTCCCCCTCGATTCTCGCTCCTCTTCCTTCTGTCTCTACTTTTCTAGGAATCCAGGGGAGCAGTGACGGAGTAGAGATGACCTACCGCTCCCTGAGTAGAGCAACGATGGCCGTCAGCTCCCGAGACTACGCCCCTGCCCTACCTTGGGTTCCTCATCCCGTTCCACTCATCTCATTACGTTTCACTAAATTGTTAAACTTAAGTAGAGGTGTGGTCTCTTACTAGTGAACTATGTGTTAAGTTCTTGGATCCAGTCAGGGCTCCAGACTAACTTTTTTCACCACTGTCCCAGAACCATCCCCAAATGCAATTTTAGCTGCCCCAGAGTGAATGCAAACCCTCGGATTTGCTGAACTAAGAGGCCTGCAGCCCTTCTTCCTACAGGGTTAGACTAGATAAGGCTAAATCAATATTTATGGCTGATTATTGAAATGTATATCTGAAAAGAATAAACATGGTAATAATGTGTAACACCACTGACATCAAGGCAAACCATGTCAAAGTGACCCACATACAGTAAGTACAGACAAGACAAAAAACTTTTTTTTATGTAGACTACAGAACATTGTGATATTTAGATCATCATATGTCTTCAAATCCAATTTTGCAGTGGAGGCCGTGTAACTGTTATGTACCAGTTTAACTCCAGTATATTGAACTGAATATCTACCCACTACAAAAACACATCTCTTTTAAAATTTCACAACATAACATAGACTACATTTCCAACCAAAAAACCTATATGTGCTCCCACCCTTCACCCTAAAACTTAGAATAAAGATACTAAAGGTAGGTGATGTCACAAACAATCAGACGTGAGCAGCCTGTTGTCTCATGTGGCCTTGATATGATATAAAGGCTTAATTTATACTTTTGACTACATAGCCATTTCAACAAGTGTCGCTCCAGAAAAGGAATACAATTCCAACTGGAAAATGTGCTGATGTGACTTACTTAGTCAGGTGCCCCAAATCTGGACACACAGACAGACACGCAGACCCTCTTATAAATAGCTAGCCTCTGCGGAACAAACCCATACAAACCCTCACACAAAGACATACACAAAAGACTTACAAAAAGACACAGCAAACAAGCAGTTATAAAAGTATTGCTATAGCTCTGTGGTTCTCAGACTTTTCTGGATCAGGGCCCACTTTATTTCTTTTTTCTTTTTCCTTTATTTATTCAGGGAAGCCCATTGAGAGCAAGCTCTCTTTTTCAAAGACGCACTGATAACAGCATATAAAATACATACATAATGAAAAACAATAACAAACATTTGAATCACATTACAATGTCACAGATGCAAATAAACATAGTGTTACCTGAAACAGGTGCAGTCACTATGTAGTATGTAGTGTGTCCTCAAGAAACACCCTAAATGTCTCTATTGAGACCAATCGCACCAGTTTCAGAGAGTCCTAAAGCTTGTTACTGGTATCACGTTTTAATTCATGTTATATTATCATAAATACCGTAGTGTTTTGCCAATTGCCATTTGCGATACCCTCGCGGCCCACAGGTTGAGAACTAGTGTGCTGGCTAACAGGACACTGTCAAACAGGAGCACCCCATAATTACACCCCTCATCACCACACTCATACACTCAACAGCGAGGCACTTCAGGAGGGTGTGTATGTGTGTGGGCAGATGATTGAGAGCCTGTCAGAGTCAAGAGCTACTTTAGTCCACTACTGCTCTTAACAGCAAAACACTAAAGCAAAGCACCAAAACAGTGCATGCGTGTGTGTGTGTGTGTGTGTGTGTGTGTGTGTGTGTGTGTGTGTGTGTGTGTGTGTGTGTGTGTGTGTGTGTGTGTGTGTGTGTGTGTGTGTGTGTGTGTGTGTGTGTGTGTGTGTGTGTGTGTGTCTCTTGATGCCAGTCAGTCAGTGAGTCAATCTATTTACTGAAAACATCCAGACTGTATTTAAATGGTGAATACCGTAAGTACTGACCAAATCATAAATGTCTGTAAATCTATAGCGGCTTGAGATGGAGCAAGGGACTGAACCGGGAACTTTCTTTTATATACAGTACTGCATCAGTCATGAATAAGCAATTGCATAAAACACTGGTCGCTCACACAAACACACACACACACACACACACACACACACACACACACACACACACACACACACACACACACACACACACACACACACACACACACACACACACACACACACACACACACACACACACACACACACACACACACACACACACACACACACACACCCTCTCACGCTGACAGCCAAGTTTGCTTGCACTCTAAAAATATCCCCTTTATCCCCAGATCCTAAATCTCATACAAGATAATGTGTCTTTCTCTCATGTCCAGCTTCTAAATGAACTCCAACAGCTTAATACAGGTACAACACTGTATTCTAATCTTGCTTTGACTTCAAAACCTGCAATGTAGCCTATAAGGGAACTTTGAATTGTGAATTACAAATATACAGTCTTATCATCAACAACCATTATCAAGCAATATTTCAAGCAATTGCCTACATTCGCAAATTGGTGATATCTCATTACTGAGTTATTAAAATTAGCATACTGTAGATGATATCCATAAACATCTTAGGTGTTTTCACATTTCACATTACTTATCAGTCTAACTGACCACAAAGACTGTTGATGGACCCTGGACTGTTGCTGGGTATCAAATCTTTCACCTTTAAAGGTCCTATGACATGACATTTCACTTTTTCTTACTTGTTGGTCTTTTTGGGTTCTCTGACATCAATTCTACCCCAAAAACCTGAATTGTGATCACTCAGTGGCTTATTTGTAGTCATGGCATTTCAGAATAGTGAGAACTCAGATGGGCCTCTGAATAGCCCACGGACTGTTATGTGATGTTCGTAACAGTCTGCTGTATAAATATTGTGAATCGATACATTGACTACTAATGACCAAAGATTGCACTTCTGTCTCACTGTACAGTGCATTCAAATGGCCCACCAGAGGACTTCCGGGAACTAATTCACGTCTACATGAGGGACGTGACGATCAAGTATTGTGGACTTATGTTGTTGCCACGCTCTCTTTACATCACTCTGATAAGACTGACCTTATATTGCACTCTCACTCTCACTCTCAAGCAATACAGTTGCAGCTAATCAAATTAATAATGGGTGTGTTCCATTTAGTTGTCAAAAAATACTGCCTGCTTGCACATTGCCACACATATTCTTCTGACTACAGTAACGTCAAACGTGATTTTTTTTATAAAAAACGTAGACAAAA
Source organism: Gymnoscopelus microlampas (assembly GCF_963454915.1). Classification (NCBI taxonomy): domain Eukaryota; kingdom Metazoa; phylum Chordata; class Actinopteri; order Myctophiformes; family Myctophidae; genus Gymnoscopelus; species Gymnoscopelus microlampas. Next base: position 28,030,462 of record NC_139943.1, read on the forward strand.
GGCAAACCGGTGCTTCTTTATTGGATATTTTGTGGTTATTTGGATTTATTTGCCTTTTTTAATGTCAGCCATCTACATTTGGGGGCTTCAGCCAAGCGTGCCAGCATGTTATAAGAGACAAATGACACTTTATGGATTTAAAGGCATTGTAGGGAACATTAAGCCTAAAATCAAAAAATATTTATATATATATTTTTTGCATTTTTTCCCCTCTATCAGCCACTATATAATGATGCTGGGGTGTTTTCCTTCATTGAAACACAGTCCTCTGTCTGAAATCCGTATTTTCCCTTCTGTTTATGTTCATGTTGTTTATGTCCGGGTCGTAAATTAACGCACGCATGTGCGTGTCCGTGCGCGTCCGTGCCCGTATCAACTTTTTACTTTCGGTTTTAAAACGCTCTCAAACTTCTTTTTTGAGGCACATAATTTACTTTTAAAAAATCGTTTGGATAGAATTTAGTTGTTTAGCTTCATATATGTGGTCAATTTATCATGAAAGAGCCTATTTAAAAATATAAATTCAGAGAACCGTAGGGTCGGGCATTTCCGCGAATTGTATCCGCATAAGGCAACCTATTTTGGGCATGACTCATTTAAAAAGTCCCCCCTGCGTCACCCCCTGGTGGTCGGGGAAAAGAACTGCTGGAGGGGCGGTGTTTGACAACAGTTTTTTTCTTTGATTATGTCTGAACTCCCTACAATGCCTTTAAAGAATGTCCATAAAGGCCGCCTGCCGAGTCTGGACTATAATCCTCAAGCATGGCCATCAGTTGCGTTCAGAAATATTTATGTTTATCTGATAAGAGAGTCCTGGTAGTACTTAAATGTACTTCATTCATTCAAATCTTGAAATATTTCATTGTTTGCTGATGCACTGGTGTTGAATATCAACAGCCCTTGTGTTGTTGATATATGTTGTAAATACTTGCACCTGTTTTATTGCCAACTATCCCAAAAGTTCCCCCATTTCCCCTCTGTGATTTTATTTACGTCTTAAAAGGTCCAAATAGCAGATGACAACTTTCAACCTGGCGTTGAAAGCAAGATGGTGGTTGTTGCAGTTATCTGCAGTACAATACTTAACCATAGTTTTGAGCCAAAAAAAAAAGAAATGTAACAATGTGTACGTTCCTAATGCAATGCCAATGGTGAAAGCTGTGTTGTTTGACCTGGCGAAGGAATGGCGGATTCGGACACGCCCCGAAATACCCGTATGTGTGTATCAAAGAATGGATCTGGGCACATCTAAAACACCCATTATTATCTTTATGAAGTGCACCTGCATTGTTTACTAAACTGATGATGTTCTTAATCTCCTGCAGTTTTTAGCGTGGCACCTTATGAACCAGATAATTGTAAATCCCATTTCATATAAGTTTTGGTGCTTGCTACTGATGTGGGATAGATCTGAAAGCTTCAATTCAGCTTCATTAACCTGAAGACCACAATGCAAAGTGAGCAAGACGGACTGAGGAAGAAGAGAAAGAGGATAACGGATGGACAAAAGCATGAAGAACTGAAAGTGATAAGGAAAGAGGAGAGAAACAAAAAGTTGAATTAGGGATAGGGAAATGTTTTGTTTCTGTGAGAGGAACTGAGGAAGGGGAGGTTGGAGGAAAATGGAAAAGATTAAAGAGAAATTGATGCATACTTTGCTAAGATAAAGAAGAGCATGAGAAAACAGCAGGGGGAATCGGAGTAGTCAAAGAGAGTGGTGTGTGGCAGCCTGGTCGCCAGAGAAAACGTTGTCACAATACGTTTTGCAGAAACGTACAGTGATAAAAAAAAAGTATCCCAAAATGATTTTTCGTTGCATACTAACGAACCCTGAACCTAACCTTAACCCCTAAACGTTGAACTGCAACGTACCTAAAAATGTACCGCTTTTGTGGTCCAGAAACGTTTGAACGTTTCAGGAGAAACGTTCAATGACAACGTTTCCTCTAGCGATAGGGTTGCGTGTGGATAGGGAGAAAGAGAGACATGGAACTACATGGAGGTAGAGAGAGAGAGAAAGAGAGAGGTGGTTGCTGTTCAGTGTGCATGTAATTCTTCCAAACACTGACAAGGTGCTGGCAGACAAAGGAGGGCCAACTACACTACATCTCTCTATTACCCCTGGGGCACGCATGCTGCACGCACACGCACACACACACACAGACATGTTGAGTCACCCAGCCGTTCAGACAACTCTCATCTTGAACAGACCCACACACAGAAAGACACACACCTAGTCACAAAGACAAGGCGAAGAAAGCATTTGATCAACGCAGCAACTGTGGCAGCCATATGTTTGACATGTTGAGTTCCTTCCGCAGCAAGGCGGCTCACAGTTCAGCACACCGTGTCACTTTAGCCTGGACTGGACATGACCGGAATCAGCGCAGTGTTGTTAGGCAACGGTTGACGTCGGCACATTGTCAATGTTGTTAGGCAACGGTTAACGTCACTGCAAATCGATGTGGTTATGGAATGGCTTCTGTTGCGTGTGACGTCAGACCAGAGCTCGATCAGTGAGAAAGAGTGAGAGAGAGAGACAGAAAGGGAGAGAGGCTTATGGGAAGGGAGGGAGTGGGAGAGGGAAGGGGAATGAGAGGGGAAGGGGGAGTGAAAGAGCGGGAGAGAGTGAGCCTATTTCACCCACAAAATAACCAGCCAATGCTGGTTATTTTGTGGGTTATCTGTGTAACCTGAACACACAACTTATCAGCGTGTCGGTGCAATAACCCTGGCAACACCAGGCAAGCTGATAACGGCAGCTTTCAGAAACTAGGCTTTCCGCAGGTACTGTAGAAGTCTAGTAATCTGAGGTTACATGATAATATGGGGTATGGCCAGCCGTGTTTTTAGCCAACTCCTTCCCCACACTGTTGGGTATTCCCAGTGGGTTTGCCGGGGCAGTTCCCTGTTAATATGGAAGTTAATTTACGGAGGTTCAGCTGGAAGACTGAACAAAAAGGACACAGGTAGACAGACAGATACAGAGATATCCATATATGGGCACAAAAGGGACACAGACAGATGGGTACAATGGGTACTCTGACAAAGCCCCCGACACTATGACTCAGACATACAGTAATCGGTCGGATCGGCGGTGCGACGTAGGTGAGAGGGCATATATATACAGTAGGTGGCCAGTGACCTTGGTCCAGTTTCACTTTCAAAACCTTTGCATCATGCATGTCACACAAACGGAAAGCGGCACACAACACCAATGGTTTTGATAATGTGGATTGTGGAAGTTAAATGGTGGATTTGGGGATAGGACTCTATATGAAAAAGAGTTATATCAACAAAACGCATTGCATTCTGTTTGTGTGACTTGCTTTGATGCAAAGGTTTTGAAAGTGAAACTGGCCAAAGTCACTGGCCACCTACTGTGTGTGTGTATGTGTATGTAAATATATATATATATATATATATATATATATATATATATATATATATATATATATATATATATATATATATATATATATATATATATATACATATATATATATATATACATATATATACTGTATAACTGTATATATATATATATATATATATATATATATATATATATATATATATATATATATATATATATATATATATATATATATATATATATATATATATATATATATATATATATATGGAGGGAAGTATATACACACACACACACACACACACACACACACACACACACACACACACACACACGACACAGTATATAATGTGCAAATCTCTCTCTTCCTACACCAAGTCGTGTATTGACACAAATCGTCTCTATCTGTCTCTATGTCTCGGTCACTGACATACTCTTTCTCACACACACCCAGGGTCAGTGTGTGCTGTGTCAGTGATGTATGGGTCTAATAAAGTCATGACAGTGGCTTTGGAAGGATGAGCCAGTGGTCAAACGCACGCACATGAGCACACACACACACACACACACACACACACACACACACACACACACACACACACACACACACACACACACACACACACACACACACACACACACACACACACACACACACACACACACAGTACAGTACATGCCCACAATACTAATTCACCAATAAAAAATGATGTGGTGTGTTTATGTGTGTGCAGAAGTTTCATGCATGTGTCCACACTAGGCTAAGGAAGAAAATGAGAGGATATGTATGTGTTTAAATATGCATCCCGACAGTCCAGTTCGTTACTGCTTATCTGCACCACTAGTCTCTAGACGGTTCACACACACACACACACACACGCACACGCACACACACACACACACACACACACACACACACACACACACACACACACACACACACACACACACACACACACACACACACACACAATCACACACAAACACCACACCACTGCAATTACCAGCCATTAGTACTGTATTAAGCGCATGATAACCTGTCTGTATATAGTGTCAGTCTTTCATTGATCTACATTGATTAAAGCAAGAACCAATATATAACAGAAAGTGAGAGAGCTAAGGAATTAAATCAGAGGGAGAGTCAAAAAGAGAAGGCGAGAGGGATAGAAAAAGGTATAGAAGTGACGCAAGGAGGGAAACATGAGATGGAGGGAAGTGGACTTTGGATACTTAAATATCTGCAACATTTTGGACGACAATAACACCCTGTTCGTCATTTCCTGTCCGGCTGCCTGTCTCAAAATTACTTTTTTCTTTCATCTCTCTCTGTCTTATCTCGCTCTTGTTTACTGTTTTCATCTCTCTCTCTCTCTCTCGCTCTCTCTCTCTCTCTGGTAATTTCATCGTACAGTCCTTGCTTCCTCACCTTCCTGTCCTTTCTCTCTCTCTCTCTCTCTCTCTCTCTCTCTCTCTCTCTCTCTCTCTCTCTCTCTCTCTCTCTCTCTCTCTCTCTCTCTCTCTCATTCACTCCAGACATGATGATATCAATTGGTGTGTTTATCTCTAGAAGGAGACACCCTCTGTATGTCTTTTAAATGGTTTCCTTTGGTGGAACTTCTTCCAAAGTTTCTATCAAAGGTAATCCAAGGCAATCAGTGGGGATAGTTTTACCACGGTTCTCCGTTTACTACTCACTATGGGATATCACCGCCCTCAGGCGATTCACAGAACATGAACATGAACATGAACATGAACATGAACAGTCCAGATTACACTATAGTGCCTTAGGTGCTATAAAATAGACTCAGTAGTGTCACTCACCCACGTGTGGCACAAGTCAGCATTACACACGCCATGAACTTTACTTCCCTTATCTCTGTGACGCAGGTGGCCGCCTCTTTAAGAGACTAAAAGTGGGTTGTGACTCTATAATTCCAATGAGAGAAGTGAACGTGAACACAGCTTCTGACCGAGTCTTTTGCCCCTTGGTCCCTGAACAAAATATTGGACCCATTCTTCACAAGCCACACATCTTCCAAACATTCTGACACTAAAATGGCTTTGAGAATCCACAATCGAGTCAGGGAAAAATACGTGTACTTTCCCTACTCTTTCAAAGTGCAATACACATTTTAGTCACCTTTTTAACCTCTACCTCTACCTCTGCGAAACTACTATTTGGCAGGATTTAAATGTATGTAATTTATTATTTTGGACTATTTTTGGTCCACACTTTTAACTAGATTTTCAAACCTAGTTCTATGTTGCGCTGATAAGAGCAATGGTCACCGAAGTATGGCCATTTTAAGTGTTAAACACACAGGGCTTAAGCAATTCCAGTCCATCCCTATTGGCTATCGAAGAGCACCTACCAAGTTTTTGGCATGCTGGGAACTGGAGTTATGGCTGTTTAAAGCCCAGCCAATAGGAACATAGAGGGGGTGGGGCTTAAGCAGTTACTGCTTGTCCCTATTGGCTGTCTAAGAGTACCAACCAAGTTTGGGGCGTTTAGTGTGCTGGGAACTGGAGTTATGGCTATTTTAAGCCCAGCCAATAGGAACACAGAGGGGGCGAGGCTTAAGCAATTCCAGCCCGTCCCTATTGGCCATCTAAGAGCACCCACAAGTTTGGGGCCTTTAGCATGCTGGGAACTGGAGTTATGGCTGTTTAAACCCCAGCCAATAGGAACGCAGGGGGGGGAGCAATGGCGCGTCTGTGGCACACAGGGTGGCTATTCTGATGGCAGACCCCCGTCCACCATCCGCCCGCCCTCTAGGCAATTTTAATATAGAATGAATGGATCCAAAGAAGAAACCAAGCAATTGTTTGTTTGTTTTTTTGCATGGCTTATAATGTTCATTCTCTCTGACTCTCACCTCAGCCTGATCCTTTCCATGCATCAATTTCCCAGAATAGCCCATTTTATAACAGTGACAGTCCTGCTAGCCTTTTATGTGATTTTCTAAATAGCATTCCCATTGTGAGAAGTGACAGAAGAAAGTGTTTAGCAAGCCATCTTTCTCTCCATATGGTCACACCATCTAATCTAATTCACATTCCCTGTTGGCCTATATGTCCTTCAATTAAGATGGCTCAGATTAAGAAACCTATAACTGAGACCTGGTTGAAATGTTGAGAGAACACAACCTTAACTAAGGTGTATGCCAAAGACTCAAAGAAAATTGTGAATTGTGAATGGAAAGATTTTTTGTCAAAAATCTTTCCGTTCACAATTCTAAGCGAGAGCTACTATCCAATCGGGTGCTAATTCCTATCTGCAGCCAGCCAATCGGCGATCAGGCTCCGTTTATCAAATACCACTGCCTCTTACTGTCACTCTCTTCCCAGTCAGCGACCAAGCAACCCACCTCCATCCCCAGCTCCACCCGTGCTGTCCAAGAGCCGAAGGGAGGACGATTCTTCTGCACTGCCACCACCAGCGTCTAGACTCCTTGGGGGCTTTCTCTCCTATTCCTAATCCTGCTCGATTAAATGCTACTGGAGTCTAATCGCCAAAACTTGTACACTTTATATACTAAATGTTGCATTGTATCAAAGTAGCGTGATCTCTCTCTTATTGAAAAGAGGAGCAAGTTGAACTTTATATAGTATATTCAAATATAATAACATAATGTAAATATTACAAACATGGCTTGGTTTAGAATTTTGCGATGAAACAATATATTGAATAATATCTAAAAGTAAGCATTTAACGTCACAAGGATAGAAGAGGTGGACCAGTGAGGGAGAGAGAATGGCCTCCGTGAAACATATGAAGGTGTTCATTTGTGTGTGTTTCTAGTTCAAATCTGCTGCTGAGCCAATCAAATGAAGCCATAGGAAACTGACCCGGAACAGGGAATGTTTATGCCACCTTCTGGGAAAGGGAAACTCTATAGATTCATCCACACATATGAAGTTCCATCCACTCCTATGATATGGGAAAATCAGAAAGACCCGATGCGCCAAGTTGACGGAGCTGATGCGCGTATCCGGGTTCCGCACTGGTGAACTATCACCCGGCAGTGATAGGCACCAACTGAACCAATAGGACAGATATGACCTGTGTTCTCTCCAATGGGCAGGTTTGTCACAGTTTTCTTGCAGGGGGAATGCAAGGCAGATGAGCCAAAACAAACACATAACACATGCGCACGTATTTCAATAAATGTAAACATCCTTATTTATTTGTAGTGAATGGCCTGAATACTTTGCTCTGTTTGGTTTACCAAAATAAATGAGAAGTTTCTTTTAATTAATTCTACATATGAATTCTACCATATGAATCTGTCATTCATAATTATTGATGTAATTCACATCCTACTTAAAACCTCCATTCTCAGTAAAAACGGACCTACATTTCTTGGACGCTTTTTTCTGTCAACACCAAATCTCTTTGCCAAAAATAGCCGATCTACAAGATCTACAACGCGTTGTGACCCGTTGTGAGCTTGTAGATCGGCTATTTTTGGCTTATGTTCCCCCGATGCTAGGGTGCATGAATCTAACATGGTTAAAATGGAGTTTGAAGTTACAATGGGTTTGTATAGGAAGGGGGCGTGTCTGATAAAATGAAAATCAAATATCTAAATACTGAATCGAGTTCACAAAGGCTTGAGTAGATGATAAAATCACCAAATGTTTTTCTGAAAGTGAAATATCCCTTTAATGCTATTGATAATAATGTAATGGTGTTTTCATTTTGTCAAGGAGCACTAATGTTTTCATATTGCTGGATAATATGGATAATATTAATATTTTATATTACACGTGCATAATGTTTTCATGTTGAGTAGTGTACATTCCTCTGTCCTCACTTGTACAAATAGCACTAGTCAAAGAACTACACCTCCGGAAAAACGGCACTGCCCACCAGCTGCTCAAAGCTCCGGAAGATATCAAAGGAACGGCCGGAAATGTCCAGAAGTGGCGGCTCGCTCAACTTGTCGCGCATGTTTGGAGGCACCTTATCAGGGACCTTGCAGGGGTTTTTACTTTGTCAACTTGACAAAGTTCCATAGCACTCCACGTTTTAGGAAAGCGTTTTCTGTGTGGGAGTTTGTACTTAGAGTCCAGCACTTCAATCAATTCTTTGTCTTTCTCCACTGTGCTCAGCTTCATCATGTTTCATACACCCGGTGGGGGTCGATGGTATGGTACCGACCGACAGCCAGCATATTTTGCAGGCCGTCTTAATCTATGCTGCGTCACTTTTGTTGGAAATAAAGAAGGTAATATGACGTCCATTATATGGAAGTGGTATGGATATCTCCACTCACCCTCATTTCATGCCCCCTTTGTTCCACTCTTTTTTAACTTTCACTTTCATATCTACTTTCCTCACCATTGGTCGCTCAAAGAAACAAAGGATGTGTCACAGTACGAAATGGGCCGTGTACTTTGACATGGAAGCCAAAAACTGCAGTCTGACTGGCTGTTGCATTTATTTTTGCTATTTCATAGGCTGTTATATAATATCTTTCCATATTGAATATTAATGTCTAAAGTTAATCAGCATCATCAACGTACATTTTATCGCAATTTACTCTTGGGATCGTTTTATCACCCAGCCCCAGGTTTAGCAGCTGTTTTTGCCAAACAGTTCTGCCTCTCTGTGCCTCTCTCAGAAATTCCAAAACATTTGAAGCGCATATGTTCAGGGTTGGACTGGCCAATCCTTTCTTCTCTGTGTTGATAGTTTTATACAGTATACTGTGCACCTGGCACAAACATTGGTTTTGTAACTAAATGTGTTGAGTTTTTATCTTCTGTAGTTCTTAACTTGACAAAGTGATGATGAGGGCTAGATTTCAATACATGTTGATGAGTTTTTAATAATAATACAAATCAGTCTCTGAATTTAATGCAACACAGGGCCAACACACAATCAGAGTCATATTCTTTGATTTGGTTTTCTTTTTGGATCTTTTGGTTTCATGTGCAAGCATGCAAATGGCAAATAAATGAACCTTGAACCTTGAATCAAACCTTTACCCGTTTTTGCACTATCAATAGCCACTCTGCTAACGACTCTGTCTTTGCAAACCTAGGGCATATGACTTTCCTTGCTAAATTTAAACAACTTCTGTTAGTCAGATTTGGTCGCCCCTTTTAAAAACAACAAATTGGTCAGTACTATTGCTGTATTCATCTATCCCCTTGGATGAATGATAAGATTTGTTGTAAGGATTCACAATGCACTGTGAAATGTAATCAATTTATTACATGGTCAAAACGATCAATACCAATTATGTTGCAATACAGGTTTCCAGCAGGGTTTACACCTTTTATACATAGCTGTGATTCATTCCTAATGCGCATGGACGCTCACTGAAGTTTCCTTCCCTGTCTGTCTGTCTGTCTGTCTGTCTGTCTGTCTGTCTGTCTGTCTGTGTCAGTCAGTCAGTCAGTCCAGGAGCAGCCTGTTTCAAGAGCTATTGTGGGGCCCCCATATCACCGTGCCCCCCGCGATGATAGTGCGCTGCCAATCCTATCCTAATTTTAAATTCCATTAATTCAAGAGGTGTAATTCCTTGCATATTTTATTAAACCGGTGCTTACATTGTCCATTATTAATAAATGAAAGGAAATGTACTGTAGATTAATGGATAGAACCTGACAAGATGTTTGATCCCTCAGCAACAACAATGTTGACTGATCTTGCATATCTGCAACCATGTAAACAAATTTTCACCTAAAGCGAGTCACTGTCTAGGCTTGCACAGGTGTGATTACATTTTTTCCACCAGCTTCAGCTGCGTTGAGAGAGACCAAATGTAATCTGATTTGATGTCACTTCAAACGGGATGAAAAGATGAGATGATGAAAAAAATTAAATAATGCAGCACCAGATGTTCCAGTAAGATCCACTTCATATGCTGTCATTCATATTAGGGAGATATAAAAGGAGTGGGAGTCAGTGGGTAATAAAAAATAACTGGGCTCTAATAGTGGGGAGTATCCATAATAGGAGATATGACAGCAGGCATCGTACAGCTAATAACTTCACTGAACTGCTCAAATTATGTACAAAGGTACAGTGGCTTTCTTTATCAATACTGCCTGGTGAGGGCCGTTTTTATTATCGATTCAATGGATTAGTTTGATTAATTGCTGCTCCCCTAGAGACAAGGCAAGGAAAAACACCCTTCACAAGGAAAGGCATAAAGAAACCAAAGAAAGGATAACAAAGAATCCCCTTCCAGGGTCGACAGGTGTGTAATACTTTGCTGACTGGGCAATATCCAAATGCAAAACCAACGAAAGAATAAAACTGTTGAATCTCATTTCTGGTGAAGTGACAGTACTAAAGAACTTAACAAAAGAAATCACATCGCAAACAAGCAAAGAAAAACATACCCCAGTCTCTGGATTTGATTCTGCACTTATCAGTTAGTGAACGCTAGACAGAGCATCCTGAATGCCAGTGGTGACAGCAGATCCCCAGGAGAGATCATCTTGGAGGATGACTGCTCCTTACAGTAACTATGGGGGTGTGCATACCAAACAAACATGAAAATACACTACCAGAGAGAATTGCAGTACTTGAAGCCTAAAACTGTGACTACAGTGCCTAAATTGATTCGCTGTCCTTTATGATATGATAAAAGAAAAAGAAAACAACAATGAATATTAAACAGTTTGCGTGTGTGTGTGTGTGTGTGTGTGTGTGTGTGTGTGTGTGTGTGTGTGTGTGTGTGTGTGTGTGTGTGTGTGTGTGTGTGTGTGTGTGTGCGTGTGCGTGTGCGTGTGTGTGTGTGTGTGCGCACCCGCGCACTCGCGTGCGTGTGTGCGTGCTACTGTATGTGTGTGTGGAAACTATCTAACCCAAGAGAATACAATGGCACCTCTGTGTTCGCTCACAACAACAAACAATTATACAGTCACATATAAATACCTCTCAAAAATTCTGCTATCTCTATCTACACAACCCCAATCACCCAGCCAACCGCATGCAGGCAGGTAGCATGCATGTGAAAAAGGGTTTATGGGCTATGAATGAAACCAACCATCTGTCTGGCAGACTCTGTGCGTGCGTGCGTGCGTGCGTGCGTGCGTGCGTGCGTGCGTGCGTGCGTGCGTGCGTGCGTGCGTGCGTGTGTAAGGTAGAGATGACAGATGAGAAGCTTTATCACTGTTATCAGTGAGTCAGACTGTACAAAGAAAGCAATATGTATTCACACACACAATCGTGCACACACAAACACACACAGTAAGAATGTGTGCTGGAAATGGTAAGAAAGCATGCAAGCAAGCTTCTTCTCTGCATGTGTGACACACACACATGCACGTGTAGGCATGTACAGTACACATACACACACACACACACACACACACACACACACGTCACTTTTGTCGCCACCTACGTGTACAGAACTGTGAGTACAGAAGTGTTTTAACAGGAACATAGAATATATAATTATCTTTGTATCTGTCACCATGCTGAAAGTGTGACAATCAGTGTCTCTCTTTAATACGGAAAATAAAATACAGATATGATTGGCAGAAGTGGGTGGCATCGTTGCTGATCAAATGAGGCAGTCAGTGTATCATTTTATAATGCGGGTACACCCCATTTAGATTAAGAATTTCACTCTGGACTCCGTGTAGCATAACCCATGGCACCTAAAAAGCATATAATAAACATTTAGTTTATGAACAAAGTGCCCTCCACACCAAGCACTAACTATAACTTTATCTACTGTATGGTTCACTACTGTCTTCATTATAGTTGTGTGGACTCTGCCTTCCACTTGAGTTAGATTTCTTATGTAACATTTTAGGTACGTTGCGTTTCAACGTTTAGGTTTCTGGTTAGGTTTAGGGGTTAAGATTAGGGTTTAAGGTTACGTTTAGGCATTGTTTTTTGTGAGGTTAGGCTTGGGGTTAGGTTTAGGGTTTGTTTGTATGCGATGTAAATTTGACGATTGACTCTACATGGCGGACCATGTTCGCATGCAACGTTTTTGGGAGAAATGTTTTTATCACTGTACGTTTCTGCAAAACGTACTGTGACAACGTTTTCTCTGGCGACCAGGCTGAATAAGAACATATTGTAACACACAACCAGCTAGAAA
>NC_139943.1:28047914-28120414 GCF_963454915.1 Gymnoscopelus microlampas
CTCTCTCTCTCTCTCTCTCTCTCTCTCTCTTCCCCCCCACCACATCGTGATACATCGTGACACACACACACACACACACACACACACACACACACACACACACACACACACACACACACACACACACACACACACACACACACACACACACACACACACACGCACTGACCTGTATGGTTTGGCGGTTGTACACCTTGACCACGTGGAAGTTAAAACTGTAAATCCCTTTGCGCGGTGCAATGAAATTACTCCGCTCTTCATCAAAATTCTTCCCAACATTTACTAGGATCTAGAGATATGGTCAAAGACAGCGTGAAAGATTACACACAAGGAGTGTGTAGAAAAAGATAGAAAAAGAGTGAGGATGGAAAGAGGGAAGACATCGAATAAATCTTCATTGCCATATACATTATGTCCTTGCACTCGAATTCAAAATTAATTTAGAAATAACACGGTGTATACAATTATGGCCATCCCAAGAAAACAGAATAGTCAAATGAACGTTAACAGCCGAGCTTACAAGTGTAAAAAAGAAAAAAGTAGCCTAGCCCTCGAATTATGTCCCACACCTTTCAAATGGAACTTTACAGACTGGGGAAAGAACTGAATCAATCTTTCAAATGGAATTTCCAATTATGCATTTCTGCACCCAAATGTCCGTTTTTATGAGTGCAAGGCTGGGTGGATGAGAACTAATGTATAATTGAATGGCCATTTGAAGGAAATTAACCTTTAAGACACCCGACTAGTAGACTAGGACCTCGCCCTCGCAACCTATCGTTATTACATTATTTGGTGAGATGTCAGTTCCCATATATCCGCTATTGCCAGCTGAAAGTTGAAACATTCAATGCCAGGAGTTCTACTTTCCCACTTGTTACTATCTATGACCGCTGCTCCCTAGAAAGAGAGCAAATAAAATTCATTCCATATTCCATTTTAGCCGTTTAGAATAGGCTACCCTATATTTTGCTTTCCTCACGAGACAATTAACGGTGGGCCACGGGAGACGATCGTGCGCGCGTTTCCAGACGTGTTTTTTCGACGCCCTTTAGATTCTATTTTCTAGTCAACTTTTAGAGTCGGGCTTATCCTATAGGCCTACATGTACACTTTTCCATCATGATATGCCCGCGACACTTTAATTGTAGACTCTTATACCAACCAACCAATCGTGTTTTCTTCTGAACTCTTTGATTCACTTTTTACTTTCCCCACATTATAGCCTATAGTCTACAATGTGAAATGTTCTCAAATGCGCTCGTTGCCAACTTGCATAGCGCTATAGACACAAAATACATCGTAATTTCTTATAGGCTAATTTATGGGAACGCAGTTTCTAACAGGTTGAAAAGTTCATTTTCTAACCTAAAGATATATAGGCTAGCCGATACTGCAATCTAAAAGCTTGACAACGCGTGATCAGTTCCTTTTGAGAAGCAACACGGTCGTATAAAAGCCATAATACATGTGGCTTAATGAACATAATACGGATACAATAGAACAATTGTTCTCTAAGTGAATTCCATGTTCCTTTAGGAGGTCTAAGTTGACCCATACAAGTCTGTAACTCTGACAGTATACAAATGGAACCATGTGTCCACTGTCAGAGTTAAGGGGAGACCTTAAAAGTTTAAAAGTTTGAGAAACACTGCAATAAAACGTCTCTATACCTGATCGAAGTAGATGACCATAGTCCTGTTGCTCATCTCGGAGGGCTCGTGGTTGGTGTTCCTGACGGCGGAGAACGCCACCTTGGCGCTGCCCGAGCGCACCGAGATGCCAAGCGCGGTGCCGGTGGGGTCCGCGGTCGGGTTGGAGTCGCAGACCACCAGGCACTTGCCCTCCAGGATGATCGGCTCCGTCTCGTTCTGAGCGCGGCTCGGGCACGCTGCGAGCCACATGGCGCCCAGCAGACACAACGTCAACATGATGTTGTTGAAATCTTTCTGGAGGATCTCCTTAAGGACTTGGAACCGTGGATCTAATCCCGTGGAAAAAGGTAAGGAAGAGTTCCCACGTTTTATACGAAGAATTAGAATTGTACAGTCGCCTTTAGGGGTGGGGGGAAGCCTGCGTTGATATTACAACTCAGGTTGGGTTTTTTCGTATGACTGAGCTGACTCCTTCTCTGGTAGGTATAGGGTTTTTAAATCACACCTTTCTGGTAGGTATAGGGTTCTTAAAACACACCTTTCTGGTAGGTATGAGCTACTTAAATCACACCTTTCCGTCGTTAACGCGCACGGTCTTCTGAAGAGAAATGGAGCGTATAGCTTTAGTCCCCCGTTTGTTCTGCGTTGGTTTTGGGGTGGGTGGAGGGAAACAGTCGTTAACCTTTTTTCATTGGTTTTCCCGCGGTTGTAACTTATTTGTCCTTCACGAGTCTCAAAGTCAACGCTTTTCCTCTCACTTGGTGATGGAAGACGAAGCAGCGGCAGCAGCGAGCGATGCGTCGGGGCCCGGCGTGTCGAGTCGCAGCGCAGTAGAATGCATAGCAGCGCACGGGGCTCCGTCTGCTGAGCGCTTGAATTATTGATATATGTGAGATATTGGAGTTTCAAACACAAAGGCTCGGGATGAGCGGACGCGCGGGCGAGCGAGTGATATTCCCGCCCCTTCTCGTTATTTTTCAGTGACGCCTCCCTCCCTCCCCTCCGGTAACCCAGTGGTTCTCAACCTGTGGGTTGGGTACCCACTCCCCACATGCTTTTTTGGGCGGGGGGGTGACAGTGAAGTGACAATTCAAGGACTTTTAACACCTCAAAAAGAAAAGAAAAAGAAAAGAAAAGGACTGCATCAAAAGTAATCAACAAACTAGCCTCCACTATAAGAACTAATCAAACATGCCAATTTGTCAAATAATATAAGAGAGAGGCAACCATTGCGAAAATAGCAGATCAACAAGCTCACAACGCCTCAGAAGTCGGAACACAAGACGTTGTGCAGCTTTAGATGGGCTATTTTCACAATATTTATCTGTGGAAACGAGTCAAACTAAATGTAGGCTAATGCCTCAACTCCCACAATTCCAAGTGCCTATCAGGGAGGGGGGCCCCCAGTTCAAATGATTATTTTGGGGTAGTTGCGGGCCTGAAAAGGTTGAGAACTATACGGTAACCGGTGCCCATCACCGGATTAGTAGCCTATATAATATGGGAGTCTCTAGCATAGCCCGAAGGGATGGTTGGTCGCGCTGCCTGTGATTTTGCTTTCATACATTTTCATAAAAAGAGTTTCATAAATCATACAGTTAATGGGGACATCATCAGAGAACAAAAAGTCAAGTTGTTCTAACTAGGCTAGAGTAGGAAATAATATCCATTCTCCTTGTCAGCGGTCGCCAGACAACCAACCAGTCAACCACAGCGCCACTGTCCCTCCCATGGCAATATGATCAAGACTCTACCATACCATTAGTATGTATTAGTATGGAGTAGTATCTCCAATATATACTCCCATTTAATGGCATTTCTATCTCTTCAACCCCAATTTATGTTGTAAAATAAATGTTAATTTAACTATGAGAGTGTACAAATGGACCCTAATTTGGTTCCATTTGTACACTCTCAGAGTTACAG
This sequence comes from Gymnoscopelus microlampas, assembly GCF_963454915.1. Taxonomy (NCBI): domain Eukaryota; kingdom Metazoa; phylum Chordata; class Actinopteri; order Myctophiformes; family Myctophidae; genus Gymnoscopelus; species Gymnoscopelus microlampas. The sequence continues at coordinate 28,051,496 of NC_139943.1, forward strand.
ATACAGACACATTAGGGTCCATTTGGTTCCTAACTATCTATCATTTAGCTGGGGACCCCCTGGAACTCCCTCATGGACCCAGAACCAATGGCCCACTGCATCAAGACACTGCGGTGTTCATTTGGTGCGATGTGGAACTGTCCATGGTGATGAGGAACTGTCCACTGTCCTGGAATCGTTAGTAACTCCTTCCGGCATGTAGAAACAGACATAGGTTCTCTTGTTTGTTTTTGCCCCGCCATGAAGGTGTCAGCAAGTTTAATACGATGCCATCAATGTGTGTTTTCTGAATGGATGACAACTTTCTTTAAGATTATGTGCTTAAGATTGAAGTAAGCCTAATAGGCATAGCCTATTAAGTGCTTTGCGATTACACTTGTGCTTTGATTGATAGCCTAATTTGATTATGTTATGTATCCTTTTACTTACTGTTTGTTGTCGGTGCATAATGTTAGCTTAAGCTATACTCATTGTTTTTGGTACAGCTTTTAGTTTATTGACTATACTTGATATAGCTATATATTGCAAAAGAGCATTTGCTGTATAGTATATGGGTGTTAGAAATAAAGAGATGTTGTGAGGAAGATTTCTCACATCTGAAGGTGGAAAGGTGTAGGCTATAGGAGAGAGATCATATAATAAATCTTCCAGGAAAGACACCTATCCATTAAGAGCAGCTAGAAAGAAAGAAAGAAAGAAAGAAAGAAAGAAAGAAGCAAACAAACAAAAAAATCTGAGAGGTGAGCGCTTTTCAGCAATACAGCATCAGCTACAAGGGGAAGCTTCTTCAAGGGACAGCATGAGAGATAGAAATACACCAGGCTAAACACTGACCAGATTATAGATTTCTGACCATTGTTCTCTGTCTCTCTGACCATTATATCTGCCTTCATCTCAGTTCCACTGCTGTGCTCCCTCAATCTCTTCTCACTTCTTCCTCCCCTGCTCCTGGGATACCTGTATTTCTTGCATCTCTTTCTTCCCTCTCGCCTTGTCCCCTCTTTATTTCTCTTCCCTCTCTCTCCCCCCTTTATCTATACATCCCTTTGTCTCTTCTCTTTCCCTTCTCGCAATTTGTGTCCTCTCTGTCTTTCCGTCCCAGCAGTTCTCTCCTTGGAGCTTACAGCAGAGAGCCGCTCCTAATACAAGTTGACGGTGAATGACGGGCCAAAAGGACTTCTATTCTCTCATGCAGCAGGATGGGGACAAGTGACACACACACACACACACACACACACACACACACACACACACGTATGTGCACGTGCACGCACGCGCGCACGCACACACACACACACACACACACACACACACACACACACACACACACACACACACACACACACACACACACACACACACACACACACACACACACACACACACACACACACACACACACACACACACCAAACACAGCCAATTACATGCCCTCTCTCTTGACGCCTCCTGCAATTGTGTGTTGGCAAGATTAGCTCCAGACACACAGACAGACGGACTCAGAGGTTCTCAGAATCCACATGGTAACAGTGTAGCTCCAATGTGGATCTCAGACCTCATGTGGCCAGTGTGTGACGTCAGTCGTCTATGTCATATCTATGACGCATGGCAAACACTTTTATGATTTTGAAGTGGGCCCTGGTCCAGAAAAGGTTGAGAACCACATTGTAAATGTCTAGCATGCAAAGCCAGATATATTTGTAATGCTCTGGGAGCCTCTCCACTGTAAAAGGTTAAATTAAATGTATATTGATATAAGTATCCTTGTATTTGTTAGGGAGTGTATACAGTAGGTGAGTTAAACAGGGTGGACTTTTTCCACTCCTGACATCACAAAACTGCTCAACTGGGCTTTTTGAATGCTGGGGTGGGGCAGACCTTTTCCCAACATTTACAGTATAAACATGTATTGTTTATGACTATGAGAAAGCCAAATTATAACATAAATACAGTTTTGTCACATTATTTAACTATCCAGAATTTTAAATGATCTGCTGTCCTGCTTTTAAGATCTGTGTGTGTGTGTGTGTGTGTGTGTGTGTGTGTGTGTGTGTGTGTGTGTGTGTGTGTGTGTGTGTGTGTGTGTGTGTGTGTGTGTGTGTGTGTGCTGTTTCCATGCATGCATGTATGCGAGCGTGTGTTCTCTGAGGATTAGATATAGCTATCATGAATAGAATCCTCATTGCCTGCAGACTAGGAGTCATATCTTTGTTTCTCTCCTCTGCCTATCTTGCATGCTGGTCTGTCTGTCCCATCTGTCAGTCAGCCTTCCTATCTGTCTTTGCTACCATTTGTCCTCCTTCTGTCTACCTGTCTGTCTGCCATTGTTGGTATATTTCTCTGTCCTCTCTGAGCTATACGTCTAATTGTGCAGACAAACTGGATGCATTGATGGACACCATTGTGCATGTCTACAGAGTGCGCAATGTGCATGATGGATGTGACACAGAAAGGTTTAAATTCAATTGGTTGAATTCAGCTATGCAAGTGAGCCACCATGACAGTTACAGAAAAAACAAGGAGGGTCACACATTCTATTGTATCCTTCTATTGTATCCTTTTATTTTTCCACATGCCTCAAGATAACAGGCGTTTCGGCTACCCAGCCTTCATCAGTGGGACTTTTAATTCTGAGTGTGACCCTCTTTGTTTTGATCTAATGAACAATTTATTCGAACAAAGCACCAGAGTGGTCAGAGCTCCAGACTTCCCTTTCCCGAGCAACATTAGCCACTTCCTCCTGGGGAATACCGAGGCGTTCCAAGGCCAGTGTGGTGATATAATCCCCCCATCTGGTTCTTGGTCTGCCAGGGGGTCTCCTCCCACTGGGGCGTGCAGTGAGGACCTCCCTTGGGAGACACTCAGGAGGCTTCCTTACTAGATGCCTGAACCACCTAAGCTGGCTCCTTTCCAAGTGAAGGAGCAGCGGCTCAACTCCGAGCGGATGACCGGACCTCTCATCGTATCTCTAAGGGAGAGGCTAGCCAACCGTCTGAGAAAACTCATTTCGGCCGCTTGTATCCGCAATCTTATTCTTTCGTTCATGACCCACACTTCATGACCATAGGTGAGAGTAGGAACAAAGATTGCTCGGTATTTCGAACAAGACTCAGAGATACTTAAACTCTTTCACCTGGGGCAAAGTCTCGTTCCCTATTGGAGTTCACAATCCATCGGTTTCCTGCCGTCATATACAAAGTATAAATCAGGCTTCACTCTCTGTTTGTGAAGCTTCTGACAAAAAGGCTGTTTTTATACTGCCTTTTATATTATATTGTTACCCTTTTATTACTAGTGTTAATCTCCTGGTGTCTGTCTGTCTGTCTGTCTGTCTGTCTGTTGGCGAAGAAGTGTTCATGCTGAAAGTAATACTGACCATTATTTATTGCAAGCTTACTTCAATGACTATTAATAGAATGCAATGGGCCCATTAAGTTCAGAGTGTTTTGTTCTGGAGAAGAAATAGTCAATGTGTTAAAGTCAGCATTGGACATTCATCTCCCCTTGAGAGATAAATAAATTATAGGATGTGTGACTATACATCAATTTTCAGGAATGTGGAAAAAAACACGTGCGTGCGCGCGCATGTGCGTACGTGCCTTCCTGCGTGCATGGTACATGTGTGTTTTATTTGCCAAAAAGGACATATCACTGGAGAAATCTCAGATCCCACTATTTCCTGCAAAACAAAACGCCCACACACAAACACACAACAATGTTTCACAGAGACACAGGCAATAGCTTCAGTCTTCCATGTCACCAGACAGACACACAAAAGACCCAGACATGCTTGCGCACATGCAGGGCCCCAGGAGGTAAGACGTCTGTCACTAGACAGTATATCCCTACTGATGCTCTGTTAACCCCAGTCCCATGGCGTTTACCTACACCTGTGTGCACACATGTGTGTTTGTAAATGTGTGCGTGCGTGCCCACACACGCGCGAATGTGTAGCCTCAGGTACAGTATATCGCAGAATGAGGAGACAGAACACGGAGGGCATAAACTAATGCATTCTGTCTCTTTGACGTATTTTCCCTGCTGTGGTGTGAGCTGCTTTCCTGCTTGTCATAGTTCTATATCTTATACCATCAGAGAACGGTGGGGGACTCATGAGAGACAAAAGGGAACAAGACAGAGGAAACAAATAGCCCCTGGCACATTACTTGATGCATTGTGTTAAAAGAGTAAGGTACAAAGAAAAGAAGAAAAGATTCCAAAAACCCATGCTGATATATAGTCTCATTGGAGGAGGAGGGATCACAGCATCTTGATTAAGTGTGGCCTTGGCAAGCAAAGGTGCTTTGAGACAGTTGATATGGGCCGCAGGGAGTAAAATGAGTCTGCGAAATTATAGCAATCAAAACAACAACGTTAGGGAAATTAGTATTTTCTTCTTGGCACAGCAATATCACTTTCCACTGCCTTAACCATTTTCAGCATGGGGTCTCTATTTTGGACACAAATGTAAATAACAAATGTACTGTACAAGCTCATAATGTGTCACAATACAACAGGTTGTGAGCTTGTAGATTGGCTATTTTTATTTCAAAAATCTGTATGATACATGTTTATCGCATGAGTCCAAAGATAATGACTGGCAATTTGTGTGAGTTTTCCGACAAAATCTGTAGGAGCAGAAAAGACAGAATGGCAGAAAATCGAGTTATGCTGAAATGTACACGAGACTATATGGGGAATTGCATCATGATCCAAGGGGAAAGTTTTTGATTGTACGACTCTGAAAATATATAAAAACCGACCTTTAGAACCTCTAACCGACATAATCTTGCTTAAGTAGTACGTTTTTGTGTCAACACAAAATAATTTGAATAGATTGTTTTATAATCGACTAAATGAATTTGTCTGATTAACCACATAAACCCTGTATTATACTTTGTGGTACAATGTGGTGTGCAAAAATAGTGAGCCTGTAATGTTTACAGTACAGACCTTGCCAGAGAACAAAGTATAAAACAATTGTTCATTAATCGTTATCAAGGCAAAAGTTTAAAATAATCGTGATATTGATTTGAAGTCATCGCCCAGCCCTTGTAGGACCTAAGGTTAATAGGTAAAGGCTAAAGTATAAAGATTAAAGGTCAAAATGTAAAGTGGGCCGGTATAGTGCCACCTTGAGGCTGACTGTGGTGTCAAATGTCTTGCTTAGCCTATTGGAAGTCTGTACAAATAGTTCAAATGATCCAATATCAATACCCATCAATACTGCAGACAGTAATGTTCACCTCAATGGGTCCTTTCTGGGGAGACATATCTCATAATCACAGTTAGCTGGGCTATGTTAGATATGTCAGGTTCACAGACACACAAAGGCTAATTAAGAAAGACTTTGGCAACATTACACAGCCAGTGGCATCATATCCAATCTTTCCGCCCATATAGATATTGGTCTTTACCTACACAGCAAAATCAGTGTTAATGTAACTCAGGGTTGCGAGATTAGGTTGAGATCAACTCAGATTAAACTAACTGTAGCCTTATCTAAACACTGCATTCATTGTCCTGTTTAATTATTACAGTATGTTGTGGCATTCTCTGATCGAGCAGGTTGATACAAATCTAATAGCCACTCATCCTGGCATTAGCATGAATTAAAACACTCACTACCTATTTATAGCTACAGTTGTAGATGAGCCGCCATTAAGTAAATTAGCATCTATCAGCACATCCAGCACTTCCGTCATAATAATCAAATCAGATATGCAAACTGCTGCCTGTAATGTTATTTACTAAATCGAATTACAGTTTGTTGACAGGACCTCTGTGATTGAAGCTGGCCCTGACAGTACAGTGATCTGCAAGGTTGTCAGCTCCTATAGATGCAGCAAATTGAAGGTTTATACATGATTCTTTGTGCTGAGTAATTGTAAGACTGTAGGCCCCATGGCACAGTTGAAAAGTATGTGATATAAACTGATATAAATTGAAAAGTGGAATACTGCACACTATCTCAAAACTAAGCTGTTTCACTTAGATAGACAGATATGCCGCCCAAAATCAGATTTTTAACTGACAACGATCTGAATCTCTCATAGCTTTAAACACAAATTAAATGATGGTTCTCCTCTTCATAGACACTCATAGCAGCATCAGAGCTGGGCCACAGCATACACATTCTTATCTATTGTGTTTGGATAAAGCATTGACTTGCCATTGAGTAGAATAAAATGCAATATTATATTAAATGTAATTAAATCACTGTACAATAATGTAAATATTAGTTTCCCCCCTAGTAAAATGCATACTGCAAAATATTCTCTGAAGGTGTGTATTTTAGGAACACTGAGTGATACATTTTAAGTAAAAAAAAGAAAGGAAGAAGAAAGAAAAGTGTCTTGTTTTGTATGGTTATAAAAAACAAATGATTAATTTGACACAGTCACTTTTCATGTTATTTTTGCTGTCATCTGACAGACCATACAGGGGAAATAGAGTAGTGTTTAATGGGATAGTGCTATCAGTTCTATTTTTGAACAGAATAAATGTATGATACACAGATGATAAACCACAACATTAAAATTGAAAGAAAATACACCTAAGAACACCTATTTCTTTTCATGCAGACTTTGAATTGTTATTGTAGATGTGTAGACATTGCATGTGACTTGGAACACTGTGATGTTAAAATGTCCACTTTAAATCCCACTGGAGTTTCTAGTCAAATTATGATTTTGCCAAATAAAAAAATCGTTTTGCAAGTCTGAAATAATACATATCATTTCAACGTCGTTGTTTGAATTACTATGATGGCTACTGATTCAGAAGTCCCAGACAGATGATACAGTTATACAGGATTTTCTATTCATTCTAAGGCTGTGCAGTAAAGCTGACTTAAAATAGAAGCTACATGTTTGGGCTGTCTCCTTGCAGGCTGGGTTTACACAGAGCTGCCTTAGAAAAGCCCTTGATATTTAACATGATATAAAACCCTGTTGAAGACAACTTGAGAAACAATTCTTCCTCAAATGGCTTTACTCCAGCTGGCATCCATATAAATATTGTAGTACTACTGCTGCCTGCCTCTCCATGCTTAATGTATTACAGCAGCTACTGTATTCGTTCTTATTTCTCAGTGGCCTGTTTTTTTTCTACATTAAAAAAAAAGAAAACATTTTAAAGCATGGAAAAGCATTTAGGCCACATGTCACTGAAGCTCCCCAGTGGAAGAAAAAACAAAACAAGTGAAATTATGTTCAAACATATATACTGTACATAAACATATATGCAACCGTATGTTCCATTCACATGTTCAATGACAAGGACAATGTGTACATAATGTGACGTTTGGGGTTTAGAATACAGCTGATCTTAAAGGTTGTTGTTTCTGTTTATTGTACACTAGACCATACCCGGTCGACGCATCCGTGGGGGGATATGCGCACATGATCTGGCAACCCGGGAGGCGACATTGTTTCACACATAAACGCTAATAAGAAGCTGAGATTTGATGAAATTGAAAAACGGGCTTCACAGTTAAGTTCAGATGGTAATGGTCAATGGCTGTGTGCAAAATCAGAGCAATTGCCCCAGCCACTGAGGAGAACCGGGTAGCTTCACTCACCACTTCACTCACCACTACAGACAGACTCACCCTTACTAGAATTATAGTAGGATAGTAGGATGTACAGTAGCTAGTATTCCTTCTTACAGCAGCAAACATACTCAACAGAAACCTATTTCCCTATCTGTGAAATATGGCATCAATATTATATGATACCTGACCACCATGGAGAACTATGTAAGCCACTCAGGGATAGGCACATAGTAATATCTAGTACTGCACATTTAGTGGTGAACTGTGTGTACTGTATTTGTGTTTTAGCTGATAAAATAAATGTAATGTCTCTGTCTGACTGACAGAGTCACTGAATGATGAAATTATGCCATTGGACAGTTGGTTGGCCTATTTAGAGGGAAGGCATGCACATCCAATCCCCAGAATTGGGCAGGTGCTGCTGGGCAAAGAACCGTACAATGCAGTAAAATGTAATTAAAAAAACCCGCTTGACCACTGTTGGGCTCCATTGTAGACTAGACTAGATTTTACTGCACCCACTAAGTGCCTTGTGATGTTTCGAGCTTGCGTTCTTCATCAGACACATCAGTTGGTTGGCCTAACAACAAAGTAGCCAATAGAGAAAATATCCCTGATAAACAACAGCTACAATCAATGAATCAAACTTTATTAGTTTGATTCATAGCAACATTCAAAAACAATAACAGACAATACAGAAACAACAGCACATCCCATACATCTTAGACAGGCCTTTTCCCTTGGGCTCAACCTTCTTCCAGGAGAAGGTCTCTGGATTGAATTTCCACAGATCATTGAATATCTGTTTCCAGTTGTTGCCAACAAATATGTACAGCTCCCCATTGTAGGCAAAGGCTGAATGATCCTCATGTTGTTCTGGAAGAAGCTGTGTAGCAGGCGTGCTCAGCCAGCAGTTGGTCTCTGTGTCAAACACTCTTATGTTGTTGTAGTTGACCCACTGGTCCCCTCGGCGTCACAAGTGCTGGAGTGAATCTGTTGTTAATCGTATTTGTACTGTAATTGTGTGTGTTATTGAGAGTATGTTTTCGTTGGATTTTCGATGTGTCCCCCCCCCTAGCCAAGCTAACATTGGTCAAGCTTCACGTGACACGTGACAATATGTTGAAAAGATGTGCTTTGATTGGCTAGCGAGACGCATGACGAAATACATACCTATAAATAGGTGAGTCACTTCGAAACACTGCGGTGCGTGTTTCGAAGTGACATCAGTGCCATCAGCCAAGCTAACATTTAGTCAGGAGATATTAGCAGAAAATCCAATCTTGGAATAGATTCCAGTCAGGAACAGTACTTTCCAGTACAAACTGAGATCACACAATGCAACTAACTCTCATTACGCAAACTGAAGAAGCAGGAAATTATCGTCTGAAACCTCATGAAGAAGCAAAGGCGAGACAAAGACCACTTGAATCCCTAAATGACAAAAAACAAAGACGAGCCACAAATGCTGACAACATGACCCAGCAGAGATTGCTACATTCTCTGGAAGAAAAAGTACAAGAGTCTGTAAAGAACATCGAAAGGAAAAGAAGGCACTGGTCACAGTATTCAATAGATGGAAGACAACATCAACTAGAAAAAGTGCTCCTCGGAGCACAAGTCTCCGCCAGCAGACTTGTGTTGGGAATGTTGGGAATGTTCTAATTCTTATGTTCTAATTCTTACAAAAAATAGAACATGTTACTGTGTGATAGTAACATGACACAAGTGTAGGGTTGTCCGATATTGGCTTTTTTACCGATAACCGATATACCGATATTGTCCAACTCTTAATTACCGATACCGATATCAACCGATACCGATATATGCGGGGATTATTGTGATTAGGGTAAGCTCAAATTTCATATCATACACACCATATACAGTAAGAACTCCTGTAACTTATTTATAAAGCAAAAAAAAAAAACAAAAAAAAAAAAAAAATTTTTTTTTTTTCAAAAACCGATACCGATATTTTCCCGATATCAATTTTTATGCTAATATCGGCCGATAATATCGGGAGGCCGATAATATCGGACATCCCTACACAAGTGTCCTATCCGTCTGTATAACTGTCCTATCCGTCCTGTCTGTATAAGTGTCCTATCCGTCCTGTCTGTATAAGTGTCCTATCCCTCCTGTCTGTATAAGTGTCCTATCCGTCCTGTCTATGTAAGTGTCCTATCCGTCCTGTCTGTGTAAGTGTCCTATCCAATTGTTACAGTATCCGCCATTTCTCAGCCATTTCGTGATTATTCCTGTCTTACCTCACTTTGAAAGAGGCGCAGACTCTTTCAAAGTGACACATGTATTTATAGGCCGCTATACGTCACTAGCCAATCAGATCACACTATTTCACCGTATTGTCACGTGTCACGTGAGGCTTGACCAATGTTAGTCCCAGTTTCAGAAAGTGAAAACAAACTCTCCTGGCGGAGACAACGAGCAGATTACACCAAGAAGAGATGCTACAGATCACCTAAAGGACTAGAAGACGTTCAAGCTGATGAAGCTGGTGCCGCATTCTTAAAGAAGATGTCAGGAAGTGGACCCAATTATGTCTGGCGGAGACTTGTGCTCCGAGGAGCACATTCTCTAGTTTTTACTTATTTTGTTTTATTGTATCCTAATGTCATTTTTTAATTGCCTTTCATTTGCTTGATGTTTTGTGTAAACCACATTGAATTGCCTTGTGGTTGAAATGTGCTATACAAATAAAATGGCCATGCCTTGCCCTTGGCTTGCCCATTCTTAATTAAAGACCAGAAAAATGTGGTGATGTCCATCTTGTGCATGTCATTAGTGTATCTATAAGTATATCATTAAGCCTGGTATAATCCTCCATGGAGATACAGTACATAACCTTCCTCAAGACACAGGCTGAGTGGTAACACCTCACCTCTGGAACAGTCCCAGAAACCTTGGGCTTGAACAATCTGTCGGTGTCAAAACGTGATGGCAGCTCCTACTTGGTGACCTGAAGGTATTTTCTGCATCAGAATGGCTTGGTTCATACCTGGGAGTTACGTATACTTCAAACATTATAGCCCAATCAGACACCAACAATGTACCAGTGGACATGAAGGGCCATATATGTGCCATAAAAAGCTGTTTTCCTCCTGCCAAAAACTGCAGGTCCTACCTGGTAACTGAAAGCTGGTTTCTGCCTCAAAATTATTGTCTCCGCCAGGCCGAAAGGCATGGCGAGAGAGTATGTTTTGCACTCTGTCCGTCCGTCCGTCCGTCCGTCCGTCCGTCCGTGTGTCCGTGTGTCCGTCTGTGAACAGCTAATCTCCGACACTGTTGGCTTGATCGCAGCGAAACTGTGCACACACACTCCCTGGATGTCAATTCAGAACCTTTGCTCCAAATCTTTCACATGGGCCTGTTATAGCACCACCAGGAGGCCACTTTTTCCAAAACACATTTTTTGACAGTACTCCTACAGATTTTGTCCAAACATCATGCAAATCGGTACAGTATCTCTATAGTCATTAAACAAAACCGGTATTTCAGATTTTTCATATTCCATCCTGATTGGCTAAAAATGGCTTCCAAAGTTTGCAAGAGTGCTCCGTTTTGAACAAAATGCCTCAAAGCATGATCACAACATGCAATTTCCCTGAAATTCTGCATGCACATTCCCACTATGCCGAGGAAGAAATGCCACTTACATTTTTTCAAATCAGCCTCATGGTGGCGCTATAACAGGCCGATTTGTGTTTTTACCTATAACTGCACCGATCTGTATAAAGCTTTGTATGCACACTCCCTAGAGGCCAAGGAAAAACCTTTACCATGCATTTTTCACACCTGCCTTTTATAGCGCCACCAAGAGGCCGACTTATGTAAAACACATTTCTTTATATTACTCCTTCCCATTTTATCCAAATTTCATGCAAATCGGTACACATGATCTCTATAGTCATGTGAACAAGACAGATCTGTTTGATTTTTCATATTCCATCCTGATTGGCTAAGATTAACATCTAAAGTTTGCAGTCTTGTTTGGAACAAAATGCTGCAAATCATGAACGCACCGTCTGATTGCGGTGAAACTTTCCACGCACATTCACACTATGTTGAGGAACAAATGCCACCCTTTTAACATTGGCCTTTTGTAGCGCCACCAGCAGGTCAAATTTAGCAAAACACATTTTTAGAACAAAATGCCTCAAATCATGAATGCAGTGTCCGATTGCCGTGCACGGCCTAGGAAGAAATGGCACCCTTTTCACATTGGCCTATTATAGTGCCACCATAACCAAAATAACCTACCTGACCTGGCGGAGACCTGTGCTGCGAGGAGCACTTTTTCTAGTTTGATTTCATTCATGAGGGTTATATTTCAAACATTATAGCCCAGTCAGACCACTATAACAGTGGACATACCTCTAAAAGGTCATAAAAGCCATAATGCATAATTACTCCTGCCAAAAAGTGATGGCAGCTCGCACCTGGTCACTGGAAGGTATGTTGTGCATCAGAATGGCTTGGTTTCATTCTTGGGGGCTATATTTCAAACATTATAGCCCAATTAGATCAATACCAGTACCTCTAAAAGGCCATAAGCCATAAAAAGCAGTTTTCCTCCTGCCAAAAGGTGATGGCAGCTCCTACCTGGTAACTGAAAGAAATCAACTTTGTTTTGGGCGAGAAACAAGCCTTCAGTTACCAGGTAGGAACTGCAATCACTTTCTGGCATGAGGAATACTGCTTTTTAAGAGTGTTTATTACATGCTTAAATAATTGAATATGACCATTCAAGGGTGGCTTCTCTGTGTATAAGAAGTGTCTGAGATTGTTCCTCATGGTGTAAAATTGACTTGCCAGGTATCAACATTTAAATTCAGCACCGCAAGATCATGTTAGGCAGCCTTAAGAGGTTTAGACAGGGATAAGATTATGAGATCTGATTTGCAGTGGCAGAGAAATGTCTGAGGGGGGAAGAGTGAAATTGACCTTTCCCCACTATGTCTCTCCCTACTGTCCTCTCTCATGCACACTCATATCCCCAGCGAATGCAAAAACTCAATTTCCCACAGTTCCCTGGGTGCAACCTCTCTCTGTATCTTGATAATAGATTGCGATAATAGATAATATATTACGATAACCCCATGACCTGAGTTGTAATACCATTTAAGGTGAACGCTCACTTTGCCTCTCCTATCTCACAGCAATCTGATTAGCTGTCATCACCCCTTGCATGCACTTTTTCAAAATCTTCCCCTCATCCCCCTTCCCTTTAGTTCTGCCTTCTCTCTCCCTCCCTCTCTCTCTCTATCACACATTCCCCCATTTTCATTGAACGTTCTACTTTTTTCGGAATCGTTTAATGAATCCCTTAATCTCTTTCTTTGTTCAGGTCCTTTGAACTCTCAGATACCTTTGTTTTTATTATTAAAGAGCTGGAGAGACAGGGACACCCCTTTTACTGAACAAACCCTCTATATCAATGATTACAATAGCAGAATATAGAGCTTTAACTTTTTTACAAAAATGCTTTTGTTTCAATCAAAAAAGTATAACTTGCAGGTATCTGTCGCACATGGAAAATAGCAGATCAGCTATCTTTGCCACACAACACTATTGTACAATGAATTACAGTTTTAGGTTTCATTTTAGATCATGAGGTCAGACCATACTGCGTAATTTGATTTTTTTGTAGTCTTTTTGACCTGGTCATTACAGCAATCTGTTAAAACTGTGATTCCCAATACCACATGCACCACACCACCTCAAAACATCAGCATGTTGAGCCGATTACAGGGCTCTGCATCCACGGGCAGACTTGTCACTCCACCAGATCAGAATTATCTCTTATTTTTTGGTAAGATTATTTTGAGCATATTCAACATACATGGTATGTGTCCTAACCATTCAGCTGACGGGTCGCCCCAGAAGCATCTCTAAAAGGTAGGAGCATTTATTCACTGACAAATGATCTAAAATGTACACAAACATGTGTACACATGTTCATAACGTGACAGCTAAAGCCTAGTTTATACTCCATAGTACACCAGAAATATCAGTGTTACTCGTCATTGCGATGTTTGTTTTTGTATAGACCTGTGTGTGTGTGTGTGTGTGTGTGCGTGTGCACATGCGTGTGCACACACGTGTGTGTGTCTGTCTGCAATGTATGTACTGAACCCTGTTAATAACAATAAACCTGTCCAAACCAGAGAATTAAAGCTTCACTTCACACTGCACAGACACACTCGAACATGTGTGCGCACGCACGCACGCACGCACGCACGCACGCACAGTAAATGCACTGGGAGAATTGGACTCATGTGTGCACTTGCAATAAGCACTGCTGAGTCATGTGAAATGGCTGCTCTGCTGGCAACCCTGTCCTTACAACAATTAATTTTCAGATGCCTCTTACAATTCCAAATTGGATAGGGATTCTACAGAAACTCTTAAATAAGAAATTGTTTATTTTCTTTCTGATTCCATTCGAACCCTCTGCGGTAGTGGGCAGGTACTTTACCCCTGCACCACCCAAGCTGTCTCTTGACATTCATAGTACAGAGTTTGGCTTGGGCAATAACACATAAGCATATTCATAGATCCTGCCATACTGAATGAGGGGTGTTTAAAAAAAAAAAACTTGACATACATTTATTGGACAGAGAATATTTTTTTCCCACACCAGGGGACATGGGGAAAGGGCTTTAACTAACACTATTCAAGCCATCTGAAATACACCAGGGGACATGGGGAAAGGGCTTTAACTAACACTATTCAAGCCATCTGAAATATGTCTTGTCACTATGGAGTGACAATCTGAAGTATGTCATGTACACCAACATACCCCATGCAGAGGGCCTTGGCATTTTTTAGAACTTAGCCCTTCAATTGACCTACAGACTACCTACTTCTGCCCATCTGTTCATGGAATATAAGTTTGTTCTACACAACAGCCCCTTTCTGACCATATTCTTTAGAGAATAATATGGTCATACATTTCTTCTGTGGAATGGCCCATTAAACACTGCATGCATTTGTATCATATCTGAACAGCATGACACTATCAGAGTTGAGCATAGTGAGTTTTATTTTTCTATACACTATGGAGCGTATTCAAGATAATCACATCTCTACCACCCTAAACCTACAGACAGGAACAGCACTCTCCATGCCACAAGTTCTCATCGCACCTCCTTGATTCATTTTTCTTTCCTTCTTTCTTTCTTACTTTCTTTCCACATTTCTGACACACAGGATTTTGAACTTGTGACCACAATGTAAACAAGTCCCCAGGACTTTTTTTGTGCTATCCTTTTAGCCTTAATGTCTGACTGTACCACGTGCTGTTTACATTGTTGACTAATAAAGTATTCAACTCTAAGATCTATGACATCAGTCAATGCCTTACAAGTATACATCATGTTCATGTGAGCTATATGTACATAGAAACAACAAACAGACCTGTAAAGACACGCATCATAGAACACAAAGGTGCCACATGCAGTGGTGTAGTGGGATTTTTTTCACTACCGGAGCACTATTTTAATGACATTGTGCACACATGCACACATGAATGCCTGCGCGCCCGCCCGCCCACCCACACACACACACACACACACACACACACACACACACACACACACACACACACACACACACACACACACACACACACACACACAATTAGACTTAAAATAATCACAAAAACAAATTTGTTTACTTACAACATTTCAACAATATCACTTACATTGCTAGGCCTCACTACACATTTTACAAATTTGCTTTGGATAAATCTCTTCTTTTTCAGAGGCTCACTCATTGTCATCTACAGCAGGGGTTCCCAACCTTTCTGTTACCACGGTTCACACACGGCTCACAGTTTGTGAAATGTTCACAAACCGTACCAAAACACAGAAGTTGACTGCTATTAATATCATTATATATAATGTATGGAGTTGTGTGCCCGACACTGGTTGAAAAGAGAAGGATACCAAGGATTTATCAGTGATGTCACTGTAATGCGAGAGTGAGCTCTGGCATGGACGTACGGCATACGCTCGAGGCTGGTTATGAAGATGCCAAGGATTTGTCAGTGACGTCACTGTCATGCGACTGAATTGTGAAGACTCAACGTTGGCTGCGCATACAGATGTGCCACTTCAAAACTTCACACGTTACTGTTCTTTCCCTGAAAGTGGCCTGAAAATGCATTTTTTTCCTCCCTTTTCTGCCCTTAAAATGCACTGTTTTGCCCCTGAAAAGAAGTTGTCACTACACACCCCCATTTTTCCCTTCAACAGACATCCATATACATGAGAACAAAAGAATGTGTGTTGGAGAAGGTGTCAGACTCATTATGAGGCGAAAGGTGATTTGACCAGTTGCTCAAATTAATTAGCATCATAAAAGCAGTGATCATCAAAATAATTCAGCATTTTAAATGCCCTTCTTTGTCCCTCTTATTGCCCTGGGAATCCCCTGAAAATTTACTGTCTTGGCGATGGAAGGACATGTGAAGTTTTGAAGTGGCACATCTGTATTTGACCAATCCATAAACTAGGAATTCCCAGCTGCCTTCTTGCAGCCCAGTGGTACATGGGTCTGGCACCGAATTTATAGTACGATGTGTGTGTGTGTGTGTGTGTGTGTGTGTGTGTGTGTGTGTGTCTTTCTATTTGTGTGTATAGTGTAATGTGGAAATCTCGCAACATTTTCAAGGTCTGCTTAAAGTGTTTCTTCCTAAAATGTTGCATACTTTTGTTACTGTATATTTATATACAATACCTCTCTACAGTATATGTTTATGTGTATGCATTTACATGTGTGTGTATTGTGTGTAAGATGTACTATAGGATTTAGAAACTCCTTGTGCATGCGTGTGTGTGTGTGTGTGTGTGTGTGTGTGTGTGCGCGTGCGTGTGTGTGCGTGTTTCTGTCTGCAAGGTCTGTGTTGTAAGCTGTATGTAATAAAAGTGTTCATTTGGTTATGGAGCTTCAGAAGGGCCATCCAGAGAAGCTTTAGATTGGATCTGCCCGGTGTCCAAGGAGAATGGGAAATAACATCAGCCGACAAGAGAGCAGAGGTGAAAAATAACCTGTCATCACTTCTCTGTCTGCCTCCCTTGTGTCTCTCACTGCTCTCCCTTTCTTCCTCCTACAGGACTCTTGTGGTTCCATTTTTACACTTACAAAGCAAATCCGTTTTACACTTAAACAGTTAAATTAACACTGAATTTTACTGTGGCTTTCCTCTCACCCCATTTATCTCTCTCTCTCTCTCTCTCTCTGTCTGTCCGTCCGTGTGCCTGTCGGCAGCTAATCTTTCAAAAAACACTCAAAATAGGTAACACTCACAAAAACACTTGTATAGACAACATCACAACATCACAACACAGTTACTGAGACTGAGAATTAACAATGGTTCTCAAACTTTTTCAGGTCAGGGACCCCCCAAACCCTTTGCTACGGAGCCCCATCTGAAAATATTTTGTGCCAGGGACCCCCATACAAGATATGTGTTAAAAGAGTTTCAAAAATATTCCATGTTCATCTTTTTTTCAAGATGTTTTGGAAATAGCTTATCTACAAGCTCACATTGGCTATTTTCGTTGTATATAGGGTTAAAGTGGTTAAACTGATTTTGATGCTATATTAACTCAACCCCCCACTGGGCAATGGGCCCGATTCACTGTTTACGCCCATATTTTGAAAGTAAAGGAATAATCTATATATAATATATATAATCTATCGGATAGCAGTGTTTCACTTCAGTATGCCCTGCTGGGTTATTTCCAGCGTCCTCTTTTTACATCGGTAAAGGTGAGCAATGTTCAGTAGAAAAGGCTTATAAAATATCCTTTCCATGTTTATTAACCTATTATTTGGTGGGGTTAAACTGTGTAAACTTCGTATTCTCATTACATATGAGAGCATTACGCTCAGCTGATCCATCGTGCGATCGAGGGACTTGCTTCCAGACAGAACAGATGTACACGTTTTTGTACTTCGGCACGGTGAAGTTGAAGTTGGATACTTATTACTTCCTGTTGCCTTTTATGGTGTGAAATGGGCCGTGGAACAATGCAAATGAACTTCTCTGGAACGCGCTTGTGATTTTACGATCAGCTGGCAGCCATCCGGATTGATCATGACATATACATGTGATCCGCACATTTCAGGGATTTACACACCCTTTCGTGAATTGCACGTCTGTTTTTGCTTAGAGAAAATACACCCTCCTTTATTTACACGTTAATTACGACCAGCTTAGTGAATCAGGCCCAATGAGTGTCTATCTCCTCATGGTCAGTGATCAGGCGTATCACTGTCGTGTCATCTGCAAACTTAATCACCAAGTTGGTGCATGCCGTGAACATGGAGTAGAGGAGGTGGACTCCTGTGTTCAGGGTCAGTGGGGCAGCTGTGTTGGAGCCCATCCTCACCACCTGGTGTCAACCCAACAGGAAGTCCAGGATCCAGCTGCACAGGCTAGTGTCTAGGTCTCAGAGCTTGCAGTTCAGTCTAGAGGGAACTACGGTGTTGAATGCTGAGCTGCAGTAAATAGACAGCATTCTCACATACTGTAGGAATTCCCCTTCTTCAGGTGGGTGAGGTTGGTGTGGAGTGTTGTGGCTACAGTGTCGCCTGTGAATCTTTTTTGCCGTAAAGCCAATTGGTGAGGGTCCAGGGTAGCCGTTAACTTGCCACAGATTATAACTCCTTGACATGCTTTTCAAAGCATTTGCTCATTATGGGATTGAGGCAAATAGGACGGCAATCATTTGTTACCTTGATTTTTTTGCAGCACCGGGACAATGATGGAGGATTTGAAGCAGGATGGGACTACTCCCTTGGAGAGGGAGAGATTGAATATGTCTGTGAACACACCAGCCTGCTGCATCGCACATGCTCTGATCACCTGCCCTGGAATGCCATCTGGCTCTGCTGCCTTGGGTGTGTTGTCCTCCTGGGCAATGGCCGGAACGACGTCACCATTGGCGCATGTCCGAATCTTGTCAGTGGTGTCGGCTGTCCTCGGAGTGCCGATGATACCGTCATCCTTGGCGCATATCCGGGACTTGACAAGGGAGAGCCCTGTCTGTCTGTTTCGTTAAAAGAAAGAGACAGACGAGCTAAACCTTGCCATAGACAAAAGCCACAGTAAAAAGAAAAGTTGCATGTAAGGCACTAGAGAAATAGAGATAAACATGTAAAGTGAGTAACATATGGACAGGACGGTAAAACAGAGGAAAGTGTGTCTGTGCTAAATGAAAAAGGGAAGTGACAGGAAGCTTTAAAGGTGGGAGGTGAGACAGTAGGAGGGAAGGTGGTAAATGGAAAGAAAATCTGTGGGAGAGGTGAGAAGGACAGAGACAGCTAAAGATAGATCATTTTATGGCTGGTGTTTCTATGATAAAGACTGATCACGTTATGAGGTTGAGGAATGTTGTTGCCTTTTCCCTCTCAGACACGAAGCATGAACAGGATGTTCACATGAATTAATGAGTTCATGTATATGTAATGTGCCTATATATAGTGATCTGTATTACTGTTGATACTTATACATACTACACATCATTGTTGTTGGTGATAGATTGCACATATTTATATATGCAAATGGTTCATAATTATGCTAACCTGGTCAGCCCAAGTGCAGACGGCCCAGGCCAGTCTTGAAGTCTCTTGAGTCTATTTATATACCATTTCTACCGGTGACAGAATGCACACAACACCTACAGTATACCTCTATTTCTATCTACTAATGGCTCATACATTATGCAAACCTGACCAGCCCAGGTGCAGGTGGCCAGGTTGGGCGTTAAGTCAACTGTTGCTTGTTATATTGTTATCCTATTTTAATAAGTGTTGTTACCCTAAAACTTATGGGAGCTGCTCCACCCTCGACAAAGCTCTACAGAGGGTGGTGCGGACAGCCCACTGCATCACTGGAGGTGAGCTTCCCTCCCTTCAGGGAATATGAAGCGGTGTATAGCCAAGGCTGAGCGGATCATCAAGGACACTCACCACCTCAGCCACAATCTGTTCACGCCATGGCCAGGCAAGTGATAGGCTACATATGTACCAAAAGCCATTCCTCCAGACCATGGAACAGTTTCCACCTGATAACCATCAGGCTGCTGAAAAAGCACAGAGCCCAGTCGCTATGCTGTCCTGACAATACAGGCCGTCATACAGGATACGTTTTCATGACTGTGGTGGTGCTCCGTTGCTGCTGCACTGGTACTGTCACTTATGTATACACTCACTGACATGTTTGATATCTACTGCTAAGTGGTGTCTCACCTGGACAAGAGTCTATGACTCTATTCTGTTGCTTGCTGCAATGTTTATCCACTTGTACTAGAAGCATTTCTGCCTCATTTTATTGGTATTCCATCCACACTCAAGAGACTGTGACTAATATTGGCTGCTATGTTAACTGCTTCATTTTATTGCTATTTTTATCCATGCACCTTATTTATACAGGCTATTTGATATTGCTCATATTATATTATGAATATTTCACATATCTGAATTGTTTCCCTCTTTCTGTATTCTTTAGCCTTTTCTTTAAAGTGCAATTGTTGGGAGCGTGTACGATAAAGGATTTCACCCATTCTTTTACACTTGCAACCTTTGATGTGACAATAAACTTAAGCCGATTTTATTCTGTACGTATTCTTTCCGGTTACTTGTATCTTTATTTCATCCTTTCTGCGGTACCGCTACAATATGACAGGGGGGATCAATAAAGGTCTGTCTGTCTGTCTGTCTGTCCGTCCGTCCGTCCATATGTCCGTCTATCTGAATATCATATGCAGAGCTTTGACAAGTCCATGGTGAACAATTTCTGTCTTTCGACAAGTGTAGAGATGCATTTTTCTCCGTCAACAATTCATACCTAGTGAGGGAGAGTTAAGAAATGTGAATGTTAATGGGGCCTTCATTTTGCAATCATTTTTCATCAGGATGTTTCGGGGAGTCAGAGAGGCATGAAGAAAGCATTTTAACTTAGAACACAGGCCACCCACAGAGAGACAGATCGAGACGCCATTTGCAAATGGACATTCGAAAAACAGGTGGGGTGGAGGAAGCAAATAAAAGGTACAGAGAGAGGGTGTGAAGGAGGAGGAGAAGAAGACGGAATTAGGGAGAAGGAAGTAGAAAGGATAGTGGAGACAGCAAAGAGGACACAGAGGTCAGTGAAATGAAGAGCCATACAGAACAACTAAAGACGCTATAGGGCAGATTCCTCCGCCAGCACTTCATTATACAGCAGGTCAAATACTCTACAAGGACGGGATGGGGAGAGAGGGAGAGGTTGTAAGGGAGGAGAGACGGGACCATGATGTGAAAAGGAAGGAGGGTAAAAGAGGTCAGAGGGTTGAGTGAAGGGAGAGAGGTTTCTGTAAAATCGTAGACAGGGGATGAAGACCAAAAATAGAGAAGAGAAGATCAGTGATGGAAAAGGTGCAACAGCTAGACAGTGAGATAGAAATTGATGAAATGAAAAGGTGAAGGCAGTGAAAGAGAAGAGAGCACATTAGACCATAAAATCCTATGACCCATCCATTTTTACACTGTGTTCCATTAACACTGAGGACTTATACTGTGTAACCTCCTCATCGGATTAGCTATAGTACTATTTGGTTGATGTGATGAAAAGGAAACGCCTGCACCAGTACTGATATAACAGTGAAGAAAGACAAAAGGCACTGCAGTGAAGGAGGTGTCTGTGTATTATATCATATTATATTATATTGTTTCATGGCGCATATTCGCTATTATATAGCCTCGCACGGCAAGACAATATCACTGCAATTTTTTGCAATGGCAGATTCGTCTGGAAACAGGCTAGCTATTATACACGTGAGAGAGAGAGAGAGAGAGAGAGAGAGAGAGAGAGAGAGAGAGAGAGAGAGAGAGAGAGAGAGAAGGGAAGGGAAGGGACATAAAGAGAAAGAGAGAAAGAAGAAACAGACAGGGGCAGGATTCAGACACTTCACAATCATGGTAGCTTTTTTTGGCAAAGGCAGTGCCTGGTATGACTGAGGCTGAGAGCTGGGGCATTAGCATGCTGGGACATCACGGTCACAGGCTCCCCTCCTCCTTGAAAAATTACACATCTGATGTAGTGGGATGGGTGACAGCTGTGTAAAGCAACACACACTTACACCTGTCCAGTCACATTAGGCCTCAAATTATTCCAGGAAAATAAACAGCAGTAGAAACATACACACTGAATGTACACCGTAAAATCTTCAGGATGAATTAAACTCTTGAGTGTAAAAAACGTAACCAAATGGGCTATTACCTTTGGTACACTATCAGAGTTACAAATGGATAAATTAGCACTAACACACGTACACACGTACACACGTACACACACACACACACACACACTATGGCGCTCGATCCGTGCCACGTCAAACCTTGACGCGTCACATGAACGTGTGATTTTTTTTAATGCGTGCGTGCGTGCGTGTGTGCGTGCGTTCTGCGCATACACTACACGAAAGCAAGCGTGACGTGTTGCATCAGCGTGTGAACGTGTCGTGTAATGTGACTTGGGTTTTTTTTATGCGTGCGTGCGTGCGTGTGTGCGTGCGTTCAGCGCAGAAAGCAGGCGTGATTATTGTGGTGTGCTGCACCGCATCATGTGAACGCCTGAGGCCTGATATATGTGCTGCATCGCGTTGTGTGATCGTGTAGCCTAAAAAATATAAAATTATTATCACATCCATGTATCCAGGTTAGTGGCATTGATACAATTTAGATATTAATATTTGTTTCTAAATACCCCGCATTAAATTAACTAAATAGCCTAATAATAATAAATAATATTGTTTCGCCATTGTAAGCTATATATTTATCTATTTCAGACCAGTTTATTTTTTTGTATTGGTACCAGACACGGTAAAACTAGCCTATAATACTTGTCACATTTCTCATGTAGGTACGATGACGTCACTGCGCATTCGCACATGGTCATTATGATAATAAATAATAATACATAAACACCAGACCGCTCATGGTCATTATAATAAATGGAGAGAGAGAGAGAGAGAGAGAGAGAGAGAGAGAGAGAGAGAGAGAGAGAGAGAGAGAGAGAGAGAGAGAGAGAGAGAGAGAGAGAGCGCAACACTTACAGTCTATGAAAGAAGGCACGCTCATTTATGGCAAAAGTATTGGCATCAAAATATACTTAAGTAGAACGTATAGGCTAGTCATTATGCCGAATGTCACGTTGTTCTTGTATTATTATGAAAAAGCTTTGAAACATGCTGTAACTCATTCACTGTGACGAGAACCCTCTTTCTGCGCAGAGTAGCGCACGGTGCACACACGGGTTGAATGCAGGGTCTGTCATCCTTGCAGGATTCTTTTTAAAAACGGAGGGTGCAACCTCCGTTGGGGCCGTCAGCGTCGAAGTTCATGGGTCGAATGTTAAATGTGTTACTTTAACAATGATGCGCAGCTGCCTCTAATGTATAGCCTAATGATATCCCCGCTGCAACTTTATTTTATATTGGAATGAATGTCCCTTGTAGTGCTGTTGTAGTAGGATTGGACACACTCACTGTATCTATCTAGTTGTAATTTAATGTTCTCTCAGTATAGCCTATCAAAGGGCAGGAAAAAAATATGAATTGTCTATCCTGAGCTAAACCGAACCTGTATGGTGTTGAATGGTTCCGTTCGCTCCGTTTCTCTCTCTCTCTCTCTCTCTCGTTCTCGCTCTCTCATTGATATAATTGCCCGGTATACGAAATTTAGCCTAGGATATTTATTTGGTTATTTTATTGTTTTGAGGTCTACTCTCCTGAGTCTCCTCCATGCAGCTGTCATTGAGTATAGAAAGATAATTGACACCAGCCAGCTGACTGTGCTTAATGGTTGATATTATAAGAGTGCATGATGGTGAGAAAAAAGTAGAAATCATCACGGAACGACAAGCAGGAGAGGGGACAATCCGTTGTCATTTTATTGTAGATTTAAAAGCAGCCTATTAGACTATATTGACTGTATATGTCTTGGATTTTACATGCAATGCTCCTGAGAGGATTATGGCGTGAGTAACAACGGACTTTAACATTAGTCCGTTGTTATAACCGTTGTTATTACCGTTGTTATATATGTCATAGCACTCCCTCCCTCGCTCCATTACGCATGGTGCACTGTGCGCGCCCTTTCCCTCCATTGAGTTTTATGCATCCATTACAATCAATATTGCAGCGGTTGCAATAATATAACATTCCAAATAATCAGTAACATGTAGGCTATAGCCATGTCTGTCAAATAATATTTTATTTCAAGGCAATACAAAGCTATAGGCCTATGCCTACAGTAGGCCTATGATACCAATGTCGGGTCCGGTGTATGTTATGATGCCTCCTCTTGCCTCAGTTCCCCGACACCATGTCATTTCTCAAGAGATTGCTCTAATTCAAAATTGTATTTATTCTGTGAACTCTCTAGTTAATTTTCCTGTATTCAGGTGACTCCAGACCAAACAGACTCGTTCGGACTATACCCTACAGTCCGAACGGGACGCCTCCCCATGTAACGCTCCCTTATGCATTGTACAATATTCAGCCCGGTAAGGAGTTTGAACGCACAATAAAGGAACATTGGTATATCCTCAGTAGCGACCCAAAATTGGCCACTACTTTCAAGGACATGCCCAGAGTTGTCTACAAACATCCTCCTAATATAAGACAAACAGTTGTCAAATCAGATCTCATCCCTAAAATGCCAGAATCATCATTTTTGACTCAAATCCCCGAAAGCAGATGCGCCCGATGCGCACAATGTCATTTCACCGAAAAGAACCACACTTTTACGCACCACTAACGGGGAAACGTTTTGATATCAAGGGCACTATAACATGCACAACCAAAAATGCTAAAATGCCCATGCCTTCTATTATACAATAAAAAATCATGGCTGGGGCGCACTGACGTGCCATGGACACATGTCTTTCTAGACTTTTGCGAGAAATAGAGAACATTGTGGTTCTCTCTGGCAGCATTAGATAATTGCAGGCCAAATTAATTATATAATTTACGTTTATCACTCACACACTTCTGAGACCCAACCGGAGTGGCCATTCTATATCTATATCAGCTGCAGCTCCGCCAGAGCAATATTACTGAAGTTTGTTCGGTATCGTTTGTTCCCATTATTTATGTTATGTTATGGCCTCATTAATTCGAAAATGCGTCTTTTATTTATTCGGACAGCAGTCATATTTTGCGGAAATTCGCTGGTGACTGCTAGACCTTTGACCAATCAAAATGCGTTTATGTATTCATTATGTATTCATCCCATCCAACTCCTGTTGAAGATGAGCGCATTGGTGCTCAAAGTGGGGTCCGGGGACACCTCTGGGGGGCAGTGATGCGCGGGTCAGGTTTTTTTCATAACCCGCCCCGCCACGGAGCACCAAAATGTACTTAAAGTACCAAAAGTAGAAAGTAGGCTAATATTCATTATGCAGAATGTCCCATTTCACAAATACAAATCTTGTATATTATATGGGGTGTGAAGTGGTTAATGTGAGTTTTGTAAACAATAATTATATATATATAATAAATAATTATAGTGCAGTAAAAGTATAATATTTGCCTCTGAGAAGTAGTGGAGTAGAAGTAGAAGTATTGAAAATTGGAAGTACTCCTCCTCCTGTAAAGTATAAAGTAGCCTACATTTACTCAATGACCGGCTGCCACTCCAAGCCGCTCCGGCCGGGGCCGCGAACCGTACGTTGCACGGACTGACATAAAGATATCCATAAGTGCGTATATAGAGCCTCCCCGATCAAGACTTCATTCAAATTTCTCCGTAATCCACACACAAGTATGTTTATAAACACCAAGTTGTGACAGTTAAGTTATATCACTCACCAGCCGATCAAAGAATACAATTTGAAACGCAAGTGACAGATTTTGGCTGAATTAACTCGCTTTGCGACTCGAGCCCCTCTCTCTCGCAGTGGTGTAAAGTAACTAACTAAGTACATTTACTCAAGTACTGTAGGCCTACTTAAGTACAATCTTGAGGTAATTTTACTTTACTAGATTATTTCCAATTTTCAATACTTTTACTCCTACTCCACTACATCTTAGAGGCAAATATTGTACTTTTTTAGCCTATTCCACTATAATTATTTGAAAACTTTAGTTAGTAGCCTACTTGTTATATCTTGGTAATTGGTTATTATCACTAAACACACTTCAGCCCTCGCCATGGTTCTCATGACGCAAGCGTCATGGTGCCATGTCCCCCTGGTTTATAGCGGTGTTCGATTGTTGTTACATTGCCAACTCTCACATGAACATAAACGTTCAGATTTGAAACATAAAGTGCTTAACCCCGAGCCATGGATGTTACAAGGCGATCCAGACCGCGATAAGTAGCCGTATCTCCCGTATTGTTCAATAAAAAAATTAATCCGATCGCCAGCCATTTTCTCCAATTTTTCTCCGATACTTTCAACCATGCGACACTAATGGTTGGGAGGTGTATTGCACTCTGATACATTACCAAAAAAAAAAGGAAAAGGCTGGCGATGGGATAAAATGCTTTTTATTTAACAATACGGGAGATACGGGTACTTATCGCGGTCCGGATCGCCCTGTAACATCCGTGGCTCAGGGGTAAGCACTTTATATTTGAAATCTGAACGTTTGTGTACATGTGAGAGTTGGCAATGTAAAAAAAAATCGAACACCGCTATAAACTGGGGGGACATGGCACCATGACTGTCATGGTATGACAGTCATGTTTCAGGGCTAACTTCAGCCCTATACACATTTCGGCCATTTGAAAATAGCCGATCTACAAGCTCACAATGCATGGCGATTCGACGCATTGTGGAGTGATTGATGCAACTTCTTGGATTTCTGCGATTAATTGTATAGCCTAAACAAAGCGAGACACGAGACTATACATACATCCCCTGCCAGCCTGCCCCCTGATCAAAAACTGTGGCTTTAGTTTTAGATTGTTGGAAAAGCCACAATATTACTCTGTGATCAATCACCACGGGACGATCATTTCATTGTGGATTATCCTATACTTCAATATGGCTTGGAATTTGCAACAGCAATGGTATTGAACTGAACATGAACTTGGACTGCTTTCGAGATTGATTGATTGAGAGGGCCGTGACTCACACTCTCTCTCTCTCTCTCTCTCTCTCTCTCTCTCTCTCTCTCTCTCTCTCTCTCTCTCTCTCTCTCTCTCTCTCTCTCTCTCTCTCTCTCTCTCTCTCTCTCTCTCTCTCTCTCTCTCTCTCTCTCTCTCTCTCTCTCTCTCTCTCTCTCTCTCTCTCTCTCTCCTCTCCTCTCTCTCTCTCTCTCTCTCTCTCTCTCTCCCCTTTCTCTCTCGTCTTTTTTTTGTTGCGGGGCAGGAGCCGCGTTCATGTCCAGTGACCCTCCGCTTGTAGATCTGCTGATTTTTATATTTTATTTGAAAACTTGTGAAATGGGGAGCCTACTTCTAGCCTACTTTTGGTACTTTAAGTACATTTTCATAATTCCCCTAGACTGTGTTTTTATGAACCAAATTAAGTTGCAGTCGCAGACATGTTTGAATTGGATCGGACTTGGTAGGCTAATCACCGGTCAGTTATGCCATATTTTGCACCCAAGTTTATATGAGGGGGGATAATGTGGAGATTGTGGACACCGCTGGTCGCAAGTTCTCTCGCAAGTTTTGATTATCAATAGAGCATCCATGATCCATCCATCTGCATAGCTTTTTATTATAGGCTATAATTATTTATAATTGTGTCAACCTGAGGTGCTGGAGAGGCTGCCGTGCGCAATGACAGTTATATGCCCACAGCACTTCATGGTCTGCCCATGTGGCCCTTGTCTCTTTGACTGACCAATAAACCCCAAATGATGGACTTCTGATGAAAGTTTCACACGAGTTTAAAGATGAATACAGTTATTAGCTTCTATATGGGGACAAAAAGCATCATAGAATAAATGCAAGCCTTTAATGGAGCCTGGATCTGCGCACAAACTCATTCATGAGGTAGGCCTATGATGAGAGATGATCTTTATTATTCGTATTAAAGTGTAGCTACTTTATATAGAACGTGTCACACGCACGTACGGTGCTGTGAAACAACAACAATCACGTGTGACGGTCTATTTTGATAACACTGCACACACACACACGCTATAATCACCATGACGGTTTATTTGACAGTCATCTGTCATGCACACACACGCACGCACGGTGCTGTGCATCAACAATATGCACGTGTGATTTTGTGCAGCCCTCATTGCCTGCCTCCTGTAGTCGCGTGACCCCAAAAAAAATGCATGCGTTGATGCGTGCGTTCGCTAAAAACGCATAAACTAAGTGTTAACGTGTAACCCGCGTAGGGCACGGGGGAAGGGTACGCGTGCACGCATGCACGTCCCATCGCGTCGCGTACCCATTGTGAGTCAATGGGAAAATAATAACAAGTTCACACGGTACAGTGCAGAGCAATACAAAAATCACGCGTTCATGTGACGCGTCAAGGTTTGACGTGGCACGGATCGAGCGCCATACACACACACACACACACACACACACACACACACACACACACACACACACACACACAAAAGAATCTCAGGCCCTGGCCTTCAGTTTGACAGACATAAAAGATCACTCATCTGTGGCCTTTTGTCTGTTCTGAAGGCCCCCCAGACCCCCGCACCCCCCCATACCCACCCGGCTCTGTCTCTCACGCTCTTCATTTCTTACTGTCATTATCTTTATTAGTCTTCCTCTTTTGGTCTCTCCGTCTCTCATTTAAGTGCTTTCTCTCATTCAGTTTCTCAACCCACCCCAAGCTTAATGATAGAGGAGGATATAAGGTCAGTCTCTCTCTCTCTCTCTCTCTCTCTCTCTCTCTCTCTCTCTCTCTCTCTCTCTCTCTCTCTCTCTCTCTCTCTCTCTCTCTCTCTCTCTCTCTTTGTAGACTGTGTAGTCTCTCTGTCTCTCTCTGCGAGGTAAAGGTCAGAGCTGACAGCCCTTCAGCCATGCTGTCAGACCCCACAGCATGCAGAGAACAACAGATATGGAGGGATGGACAGGTGCTCAGACAAACGGGGAAGAAGATGGCTAGACAGATGAATGCATGGCGGGTGGACAACTGAAATGCTAACTGGCTGGCTAGGTGGATAACACAATACATGGAAGCAGGGTTAAATAAATAAGATACTATATTGATCTCCTGGTTCTTATACATGGTGGCTTAATATGTTATCTAGTACCATATAGGATGGGGTCCGTTTTTACACCATCTGGGTTAAATTACATCTCGTATAAACACAGGCTTGAGTGAACCGATTGATGGATGGATTGACTTTAATTTCACCTGCATTTATCCACGTCAGCCTCGTGTCACGTACGGAAAGACTAACGAACCCAGAAGGAAACAGTTAACAGTTAATGGAGAAGGAGAAGCGAGAATGAGTGAGAACAAGTTTCACCTTTCAGCAGTCTGTCCTATATTCCGCCGTCCCTCCCCTCGCCTCTCCATTTAAGTTCATTTGTTGTGCTATCATGCTGTCATGGCAGGGACACAGGCGAGGCGCATCCCACAAATGGCTCCCCGGGGGAGACGCAGGAGCAGGGGAGCGGAGAGCAAAGGCGCTGCGTCCAAACCAGGAAATATGGCCCACACGGCTAAATCAGGATGTATGAACGGACAGCGAGAACAACGAAGAAATATGAGGGGAGGAGAGAAGCAGAGAGGGAGAAAAGGTTGTGCGTGAAGGGAGGAGCAATGGAAGAGACAGGCAAAAAGAGAGAGGGAGGAAATGAGCTGGTAACAGTCAAAGAGAGAGAGAGAGAGAGGAAAAGAAAAGGGGGGCGGAGAAACAAGAGAGAATCAGATAGGAAAAGGAAACGGGGGGAGAGAGAGAGACAGACAGACAGAGAGAAAGATAGAGAGAGTGTGAGTGTGAGTGTGAGTGTGTGTGTGTGTGTGTGTGTGTGTGTGTGTGTGTGTGTGTGTGTGTGTGTGTGTGTGTGTGTGTTACATGCTGAGCATTTAGGGATGAGTGCACAGCAAGAAGGGGCAGACAGATGAGGGGCCCTGACTGAGGTGACACGACATCCCTCCTCTCATCTTCCTCAAGACTCCGGAGCAACACACACACCAACACACCTCAGTGCAGAAAATGTGAAAAGAGAGTGTGTGCGTGAGTGCGTGCGTGCGTGCGTGTGAGAGAGAGAAAGAGAGAGAGAGAGAGAGTTGTAGAGGCTTGAGTCCTTTGAGAATGATGAAGTCAGAAGCGGGCGACATTGACTTCATCAAACACCGACACATGGTTCAACTGCATCAAAGCTAGACGTAGTTTTCATTTATTCATTCCTCCCTGAATGCATACGTTCCCTGAAGTAGAGAGGACTACAAATATGGAGGCTCTGCTTCGGATTCTGACAATAAGGTTTAACAATTGATATACTGTAGATTGATATAGTAGTATAAGAATAGTATAAGAGTTTTTTTTGTTTAAAAAGTAAAAGCTGCATTCCATTAGTAATCATTACAATATGTAGAGTGTTTTCTCAGTATCTGGGGTCTACCCATCTCTTTTAATAAATAGAACATACATTTTCGGGTTGGAATACCAAGTTCATCATTTAATAGCTTAGATTGTATAGTGTTCCAGTTCCTATTTCGTCTGGTCATAGTTTCTTTGTTCCTCAATTCCAATTTCACTTGTTTATCCTGCATCCTGTATAAGTTATCTCTCCTGATTGGATCAAATTGGTATCCCAACCTGAACATTTATTTTCTGTTCACTAAAGTGCTGGAGAGACAGAGACCAGAATACAGATCTATTTGATACTTATGGTAATGAAAACATCACTTACAGCACCTTTAAGAAAAGGCACCGTCTTCAAACCATCACTAGAGTTTTTATGGTGTTTTTCAGAACTAATGTTTCGAGTGCCAACCTTTAGTGCTATTCATCAATTCCAGAAACACCACGGAACATCTTTGACATATATGTGCATTTATATAGTGGAAATTAAAAATGTTAAGCTCCTCTTGAAAGAGTACTTGGCCAAAAGTGATTATTAAATCCCATTGTCCTGAGATGCATTCGCACTGTGACTGATAGTTATCAAAGCCAGGCTTTTGGATTGTATATAATTTTATAGATGAAGGGTAGAGTAGAGTAAACTACAGTATGCTCTCAGTTAGAATCATCCTGGCATAGCAGCATAACAATTGTTTTCAATGCTTCAAAAGGTAGAGCAGCCGTCAGTTCCCAGTTCAATTCCTGGCTCGGAAATCAGCACATGCTAAGAAAATCATAAATGCATGGTTAGAAGATAACGCACTGATCACTGGTCTCAAGAAGTGTCCTTGAGCAAAACACTGTTGCCCTATTGTAGCTAAGAGTGGCTAAACTCACTATTTGGGGATTTAGCATTGCGCAAGGGCCATTCCCGTGCGAAAGTTGCTATCTTCGGACACCAGCCTTATCCCTAAAACACCTGCACTACCCGTTACATTATGCATAGGTGTGGTTTGGGCGTTACAATAATAAAACCAATCGCCGTGCCAGATGCCATTGCCTTTAAGAGAAGACTGAGCAAGCCATTATCTCCAATGCAATTTTACGCTCTCTCCTTCTCTGCCCATGGAAGAGCGAGGTTGCCTTGGAATACATTTATATTTGATACACAGAATTATCACTCACACATTGCTGGTTATAGAGAACTTCAAATTACAGCAATGTGCTTGTGTTCTGGATTAATTAAACAAAATGGTCTGGTGTGGTTATAGCAAACGCAGATAAACGACATTGTATTAGTCTTTGATAAGCTTAACTGGCAACTGCTGATAAAAACACAATTTACTGACACAAGGAATTAACAGTAACACGTTTGTGGATTACAGTAAAATTGTAATGACAATCACATTCACAATGAATCACTTAATTCCGAAGTGAACTCGTTGGACACCTTACACCCAACGTTTGCTTCATACGCTCTAGCCTTTGATTGCCTTTCAATTAAACAATATTTGATAGACATAAATATCACCTACAGTACATGTTACTGATTATACAGAATGTTATATTATGATTGTAATTAGGGTTGTCCGATATTGGCTTTTTTACCGATAACCGATATACCGATATTGTCCAACTCTTAATTACCGATACCGATATCAACCGATACCGATATATGCGGGGATTACTGTGATTAGGGTAAGCTTAAATTTCATATCACACACACCATATACAGTAAAAACTCCTGTAACTTATTTATAAAGCAATTTTTTTTTTTTTTTTCAAAAAACGATACCGATATTTTCCCGATATCGATTTTTATGCTAATATCGGCCGATAATATCGGACATCCCTAATTGTAATCCATTCATTATTTCCTGCGCAATGGATGAATAAAACTGAAGTGTGTAATTTGGAGAGCATGGCATTGCGCACAGCACAAATTGTCATCTTTGAATAGACTATCATCTTATATAAATACAATTGACACAAGGAATTGACACTATCTTCTGCTGATTATGGGAAAATTTGAATCACAGAGATTCGTTGAGAATTAGGAGAGAGGGAGACCTCAAATGTTGTGCCGTTGTGCACCCCGGACGACATGTCCATTGCAGGCGCGCACTCTACCAAACGAATTTGGCATAGCAGGTGGTTTTAGAATCCGCTATGCGCTTTCCCAAACGTGTGTGGGCAAGATAGCAATTTAATCGTAATGAATAGCGGTATAGCAGCCGTAAGATACCGTTTAGGGACAGTGCCAGCTCCCTTGTGCGTAATTCAGGTAACGGGTAATGCCAACGGGTAAGGCACCGGCGAAAATAGGGCCCTCACCTCTAACTGCTCCCGATGGGCAGGTAGGCCTTGCACGGTAGCCTCTAGTGTTGGTGTGAATGGGGTGAATGTAACGCACATTGGGTACAGGCACTATAGAAAGGCAAACCATTTACCAAGCCAAAAATCTATGCAGTTTGGTGAGAAAATTATGGGGGGAACAGTGAGTGAAATTGTTTGGAGCCGGGCTTAGAAAAGCATCTATCCCACCCTCCACAACAATGTCAATGTGACACTCAACTGGCTTATCAAATACTACATCAATCAATACACATTGTGTTGGTTCATAAATGCTCATTTGACAGCTCCAGGCACAAATCGTTTTATTTCTTTTGATATTTCCCCCAATTTTCTCTTTGCCTCTCCTATTCTCTCCACCTCTCTCTCTCTCTTTGTTTCTGGACACACTAGTGGACATGTGTGTTTCACTAGTGTCTACTAGTGTGTGTGTGTGTGTGTGTGTGTGTGTGTGTGACGAACAGATCAGGAAGTTATGCCCCTAGCATTGCGGCTTATCAGCTGGTGCACAGGAACACACTCATTTTCAGTACACACGCACACACGCACGCACGCACGCACGCACACCACACACACACACACACACACTCAGATAAAATTGACCACACATACACACACACACCACAACATTTTGGTCAATACCTGTCATCTATCCTGGTCCCAACACACTAATCCAATTTCTAATCAAAGTTTTAGAGGCTCAAAAGTTCTGTGGTTGGTGGTGGTGTGTGTGTGTGTGTGTGTGTGTGTGTGTGTGTGTGTGTGTGTGTGTGTGTGTGTGTGTGTGTGTGTGTGTGTGTGTGTGTGTGTGTGTGTGTGTGTGAGTGTGCGTGTGCGTGTGTAGGAAGAGTAAGAGAATGGTTTGAGTGTGGTCTACCGTCTAAAATATTCACAGTCAAAGAAAATGTGTATTTATATCACTTCAGCTGGACTTTTAAAATCTTAACCAATTTCAAAATCATGTTGCATCACACACAAGGATAATCTTAGAATTTTATATTCTCTATAATCTTAAACATTCAACACATTACAAGTTTTTTAAATAATGGCACATCACACATTGTAATAGCCTATAAAACAACAATAGGGCAACAATAGGGCGCCTCCGGTAGCTCACCTGGTAGGGCTCAGTCCTTGCCACAGCCAGCCCAGGTTGGAATCTGACCCTAGGCTCTTTGTCATATCAAAGCGGGAAATGTCCCCCAAAATCAGAAAAAAATTATAATAATGAAAAATAAAAATGGAAGTACTTCTGTGGCCTACTGGCGGAAAAATGCCCCCAAAAATCTAAAAATATATAAAAAAGGAAAAGAAAAATGGAAGTACTTCTGTGGCCTACTGGCAGAAAAATGCCCCCAAAAATCAAAAACTATATAATAATGAAAAATAAAAATGGAAGTACTTCTGTGGCCTACTAGCAGTGTGCACAATAAATTTGGTGCTAATCGGTCCACTTGTTTGCAAGATTTGCTCCGGACACACAGACTGACCACTCCTGCAGAGCCATGCCGTGTCTATAATATTTACTACTATATGCCGCAAAAATATTTTTTTGTGACAGGATGTTTTGGCATGCAAATCATGTTGTAAAGTTCTATATTCAGTTGTAATTATCATCTTCATCAATCAGGTGAGTTTACAATAGAATTATTTAAATATAATACCAATAATAAAATTATACAAATGCAACGAACATGGCTTCATACCTGTCATATTTTGAAATGCTTTTGCCATCAATAATGTCTATTTGCGATTACTTATGTAAAATGGGAGCAAAGTGGGAGCAAAGTGAAAAATGACTAAGAGACAACGTGATTAAAAAGAACACGCACAATTAGTTTGTGCAAGTGAGATAATAAATATACCCAGAGGGCTTACAAAGGCATCTCGTTCTCACCTCATGACAAACTAATGATAAGAAAAGTACTAAGAAGCTAAAATAAACTGTGTGGAATGTAAATTATATACTAACAAAGCACTAATATACAGTACGGTATTAAGTTCATGTTCTACAGTGGGCAAAGTAACCATTTGCCTTCTTGAAGGAGCTACTGTAGGTCCAAAACTGTTACTTTTCAGAAACAGTGTCATCCAGTGTCATTGTTTAAATATTTCAAAAACCCACAGACACACTTAACCACTTTAACTTAAAATAAAAATACCAAAGCGTTGTGAGCAGATCAGCTATTTATGCTACTTTTGTGTGTCACTGTAGTATGACGAAGAAGGGCATTCATTTACAAAACGTTGAAATATGGAGATACGAGGTATCTCCATATTCCACTGTAGATACACTGTCAGTGTAACATTGTAATTTAGAAAATATGACAATATTTTTCCTCACAAATGTACCTAATGTGAGAATTCAAGCATGCTATCAAATAATAATAACATACATTAAAACATAAAAAGAGTGCAAAAGTAGCCATAAAAAGCAATTGAATGTCACTCCTTCCCTGCTTTCGCTTCCCCGCTATACTGACAATAACAAAGAAATAAAAATCATCATCCAATGTATATACAGTATACTGCATATTGGTATACCGTTTACATCAACATTGCTTCTGTCAAACTGTCTTTGTTTGTGTGTGAGTGATATATAAGGAGAGGGAAAGATAGACAGGAAGACACAGAGAGAGATAAAGAGATCAATTAAAGCAGTGAAAATGCACTAGTTAGTCACATAATCAAAAAGGATAGCTGCAAACTACTAAAACTGTGTGTGTGTGTGTGTGTGTGTGTGTGTGTGTGTGTGTGTGTGTGTGTGTGTGTGTGTGTGTGTGTGTGTGTGTGTGTGTGTGTGTGTGTGTGTGCGTGCGTGCGTGTAAGACTGTAGAGAGACCATGTTTGTGATCTAGACACGTACACACACACACACACACACAACAGCCTATTGATTTCCAAGCTATCAACTGTGCACATGCATACACAAACCCACACATGCATACACATTGAGCTTCATGGCAAAAGCAAGGAGTCCATACTGATCTTATTAGTAAAGAGTGGCCAGCCAATTAAAACCTATTGGATGGATATAGCTGCTATCTGCTATAGGTCACACACACACACACACACACACACACACACACACACACACACACACACACACACACACACACACACACACACCATGATGGATTGATAATACCATTACAGTGTGTGGAGAGTTGAAATGGTACATTCTCTCTCTGTGGGTGTGTGTGTGTGTGTGTGTGTGTGTGTGTGTGTGTGTGTGTGTGTGTGTGTGTGTGTGTGTGTGTGTGTGTGTGTGTGTGTGTGTGTGTGTGTGTGTGTGTGTGTGTGTGTGTGTGTGTGTGTGTGTGTGTGTGTGTGCTTGCACGCGTGCGTGCGTGCGTGCTGATTGGTGGGCCGGACATACTGCTAAAACTCCAGTGCGGTTATTAGCTGCCGATCAATCCAGCTTTCTTCTGTAATGCTCCCCTCGGAACACACACTTAAAATTAGATAGCAGGAGCGGTGATGAGGGAGGGTGTGTGTGTGTGTGTGTGTGTGTGTGAGAGAGAGACAGAGAGAGAGAGAGAGAGAGAGAAGGGTGGAGGGGGGGGGGGGGTACAGCGAAGCAGAGGACAGTGAGTTTTGTACCAGCTCATCTGTTTGGCTCTACATTGATCCCTGCCTCACCCCAACAATAAGGTCAGGACACACACACACACACACACATACTGAGCCCCCAGCTTCGACCGACTGACCGGTCAAATTAAAACCAGATCACTGCATGGCCTCAGGGGCTCTCTCTCACACACGCGCGCGCGCACGCACGCACACACACACGCACGCACACGCACACACAGTTGGTGCGTGTTACACTTTTTGGTGTCAGAGATTCGCATACTGTACATACTCTGTTTCTTTCTACCTTCATGCTGTCAATTCATTTTGTGCAGTATCTACAGTATAGCGCAATATGCACACACACACATAGTGTATGCATATGCATGTTTGTGTGTGCACGTGCAAGTATGGTTTTTCCTCAATGCGTGTGTGTGCGTGTGCGTGTGTGTGTGTGTGTGTGTGTGTTTCTGCTGTGTCAGCAGCTCAGACAGACAGTGTTGTGTTGTACCCACAGAGGAAATAAAATAACAGCCCACGTCTCTCCCACCCACAGACAGCTCTCTCTCTCTCTCTTTGTTCCCTCATTGTCCCCCCTCCACTCCCTCCTTTCTGTCAGAACTTCTCTTCCATTTCCTCGCCCCTCCCTTCTCTCCACCCTGCCTGTTTTTCTTCACTTCTCTCTATTCATTCAAATGGGCTGTGTTCACCCGGAACGCATCGTTATGGATTTCAGCACGAAAGAACAGACAGGTGTCACTGCTAGCGTCTGTCTGTCTCACTGTCAAATCACGTCAGGTGTGTGTGTGTGTGTGTGTGTGTGTGTGTGTGCGTGCACGCGCGCGCATGATGCTTTAACTAACCTACTGATAGCGGGATGCACTGTCTCGGGAGAAGACAAGAGACATGAGTCAGAACTCTGTTTATGCAGGTTGTGCCACTATCACATCCTACTAACCTGATGAAGCCTATACTACAGGGTGATGCATTGTTTGTAAATATTAAAAAGGACATCTAGAGTACATCTGTGTGTGTGCACTGAACCCTTTGTTTAGATCAGGATGCCTTATTTGACTATGGATTCCTGCTCTGGAAAGTGTATGGCAGTGCACAGATCAGGATAGGCTTTGACTTTTTCAGGGGCCAGTTGCGGTTTTGAAGGAGAGTAGGGATTTACACTCCTTTACGACTGTTGGTAGGGCGTTCCATGTTTTTGAGGCATAGCAGGAGAACTAATTTAACCCCTTGTTTGAGACAAATCTGGGTTGAACGTGACCAGTGGCGCTCCCTCTGGTGTTGTGATTGTAGACGTCATAGTGAAGTAGTTTGACAGGTACATGGGTGTCTTTGTCTTGTAGCGTATGTTGCAGACCAGGCCCATTGCAAGTTGCTGTACTCTGTCCTCTACTCTGAGCCATCTGACCCCACCAAAATGATCAGAGGTTAAATTAGTTGTAGATGTGAGGCCAAGCTGTAGCCTGACTGGTTTGTTTGACCCAAAGATTATTGAGTCTATATTGGTTTTACTGTGGAAATCTCAACTTATTTGAATCAGGCACTGTTCCATTGGTTCTTCAAAAGAAACTGTTTTCAATCATTTACAGCTGTTGTTTGTGTAATGCATAACAGATATTTCACACATGAAACATTTTTCAAAACAATCTGAGAGACGTGTACTCTCCAGAGAATAATTTCCCTCTCCTTTTGTGGATTTGAGGAGAGAAGCAAGGAAAGAGCAAGACAGACAGACAGACAGACAGAAAAGAAAGATAATACCAAAGTGCACTAAAATACAAAAAAGTGTATTGTGTGACATAATAAAGTGCCATTTAAAAAGGTTTTGAATTGAACCGCATTTCCACCACGTTTGATTTATCTTGTCAGGGACTCAAAATGGAAAATGAACACTTGCAAGATAAGATAAATCAAACAGGCCTTCAACCACATTTCAACATTGGAGTAATTTGATCTTCTCTGTGGATCTTCTAAGTAGTCTTAGGTGCAATGCTGCCATCTCCTGGAAATTTAGCAAAATGGTAGATTTGTTCTTGACCATCATAATTTCACTCGGCTTCCTATTAGGCCAACTGTCTATTCAATGTACATTTTAATTTCTAACCGAACAGATTAACCTTACTTTTATTTTTCACATGTAACTGGGTTCAGCCAAGTCAAGTAAATTTTATTAATAAAGATGCTCATAAAAAAATGACCAAAGTGCTGTACAACGTACAAACATAATCAACAGTAGGTTTCAACCGTATAATGTGTAACCAAAATACAAATAACACAAAGAACAGAATTACAAAAATATTGGCATCAAAATATAGTACCAAATGTAAACATATTCATTATGTAGAATGTCCCATGTCACAAATTATTCCAAACGTTTTAAAATGTGTCAAATCTTTCAAAAATACTCGATCTACAAGCTCATCGCAACACAAAGTGTGCTTGTAGATCTGCTATTTTTGAATAGCCAAATTATAGGGCTAAATGTTTAATGTATGTTTTGAAATAATAATCGAAATCTGCAAAGTATAGTAGGCCTAATGAAAGCTGGGCTGACAAATAATTGGAGTGGAGCAAAAAGTGCAATATTTGCCTCTGAGATGTAGTGGAGTAGAAGCACAAAGTATTGAAAAATTAAAATACTCAAGTAAAGTAAAAGCAACTAAAACTTTTACTTAAGTACAGTACTTGAGTAAATGTAAATGCTTTCCACCACTGCCTGCAAGCGCCAATCAATCAAACAATTTTTTGTATCAGTCTCAGAGACTATCGTAGCATTATCCTCTGCACTGTTCAATAGCAATACGCATCCTTTTCAATACTGCAGTAACTGCGTGAAACAAGGATTAGCCTCTGTGACCTGTAATTGTAAGAAATTCCAAGAAGCGCTCCTCAATGGCCCCTTTGGGGGAGATGTATTTCATAATCACACTTAACTGGTGTGGTCTATGTTCGATATGGCAGGTGTTCTCTCTCTCACACACACACACACACACACACACACACACACACACACACACACACACACACTCACACAGTCACACGCACACACAGCGCATGATGGAAAAGACCATCTGTATTTGCACAGCATGGCTCACACAATTGCCACTATCTGGTGGCATTTTTAAACATGCACACATTATATTATTGTCAAACACCTGCCTCTCTGTCTGTCTGTCTGTATGTCTGTCTGCTACTAGCAGGAGTGGGGAGAGGGGGACAGGGAAACCGGAGGATTTTAAAGAGTCTGAAGTCTTCTTAGGGAGTGTGTACCAATAACATGCACTCGCAGAGAGTCAGGGAGT
This sequence comes from Gymnoscopelus microlampas, assembly GCF_963454915.1. Classification (NCBI taxonomy): domain Eukaryota; kingdom Metazoa; phylum Chordata; class Actinopteri; order Myctophiformes; family Myctophidae; genus Gymnoscopelus; species Gymnoscopelus microlampas. The sequence continues at coordinate 28,090,813 of NC_139943.1, forward strand.
ATCTGACAGTAACACCTTATTTCCCTTTTGGATGTTGTCCCCAGATGTTAAGCAAGCACACGTTTGATGAATTTGTTTTTGAACTTTGTTTCAATTGTACAAAATGCAATTGTACCAAACAAAGAGAATTCAGTCAAAATGAAATAATACAAAATAAGCCATCACACTATAGACAAGTCAATGGACCAGTATGTCTGCTATTACCTTATATCATGTTAGATTATGTGAACAGGATATATGTGCTGTTATTTCATACAGAGGGGTAGTCTTCCTGCTAGGCCTTGGGCCAGTCGCACCTCGCACGGTGCCCATGGGGAACTATGCATGGCAGGGGCGTCCTCTTCCCTGAGCCAGGCCTAAACCTGACCGCATACCAAAGAAATGTAGTTTTGCTGCAGGGTCTTCATCTGGGGACCACCGTTCATGAATGTTTCGCCCCTTATCCAGAACCACTCCTGGTGGCGGGGCAGTGAACGGGGACGTCTCCCTGACACCGACTGCAGCTCAACTTATTTAGATGATCTACACATGTGGGGTATGTTTTGTGTTCAATTTAGATTTTAAAAGTAGAAATGGTGATGGACTAACTGCTTCAATTATTTATCCTCAGTTTACACTATCAGAGTCACACAGTACACACTGCAGGTTTAATAATAGCAATCATAATATGATTGCTATTATTATACTTAGTATACTTAGTATATTATACTTAGGAAGCCCAATTATTTCTTGTTCCTAAACATTTCAAATTTAGCAGAGGTTTGTTTTACTTGAGCCACCAGGTGGCACTAGAACAACCATACCTGTATCTCAATAAGCTCATTCATTCTAACAGCCTGGACACTAATGCTCATATACCCCAACCAACTTTATTGTGTCTGTCTGTCAACTAGACCTTATAGCCAACTCATACTGGCAAAGACTCACTAAAGGCTCATTTAGGTCTAAAAGCAAATTCATACCCGTTTGGCAAGTGTCGCTTGACAAAAACGGCATATTTTCAATTGAAAAGAATCAATTGACACTTTTTGTTCAATTACACTTGTGGAAATGCTTGATTGATTAAGTATATTAGCTGTAATACCTGAGGGAGGGGGCAGGCATACTTGTTATATTGCAACATATTGTGACCAGTGTACCTACCCTTTCTGTTTTCTGAAAAGTTGTCATTTCTGTCATGTCATTGCTTTTTCGGTATTGCTCATTTGTTGTGCAGTGCAGTGCAGAGTAGGTGTGTGTTGTCCTTCTGGGCCAAAGTAGTAAAACCGCTTAATGAGTGTTATTTGCAGATGAGTGTTGAAGGTGATCATGTGTCTTGAAGACACATGATAATATGAACTCACGCGACCAGGACGGTTTACCAGGCCAAGTGAACGTGTCCCTAGCGCCATCCTGCTGCTCTGTCGGCTCTCATAATTGACTTCCTCACTTCTGAATACACCTGCAGATAACACACACACACGCTTTTATGCTTGCATATCAATACAATATACAATTACATAGGTACACATGTAACACACAGCCAGCTACAGCACACGGTGTGAACACACTTTTATTTTTACACAAATTCCTAGACTTCTCACACCTTGTGTGAAAATTCCACAGTCGACAGGAAAGTCACCTGCCTGGATGCAAGCACACATTTTATTAAAATTCTTGTAGTTAAAATAACTGGGAGCTTCAGTAAAGAAGCTAAAATTCATCAATCACAGACGGATGAGAAAGAAAGCTGAAGCTTGTGGCTGTGGGGTGATATGATGGTGGAGATCAGTATTGAGCTTGTGGCTGTGGGGTGATATGATGGTGGAGATCAGTATTGAGCTTGTGGCTGTGGGGTGATATGATGGTGGAGATCAGTATTGAGCTTGTGGCTGTGGGGTGATATGATGGTGGAGATCAGTATAGAGCTTGTGGCTGTGGGGTGATAATGATGGTGGAGATCAGTATAGAGTTTGTGGCTGTGGGGTGATATGATTATTTTTCTATTTGAAAACTAAACTACTTAGAAACACACACACACACACACACACACACACACACACACACACACACACACACACACACACACACACACACACACACACACACACACACACACACACACACACACACACACACACACACACACAAAAGAAGGGGGGAGCTAATACACAACTAAAAAGAGGGGGGACAAGCTATTATTGCATTGTAGGATTTGATAGGCAAACAGATTGTGAACAGGTATTGGCTCTATAGAAACCTGCACCTAACCCCACCACCATCCCATTCTCCCCTTTTTTTCTGCCTCTCTCTCTCCTCTAACCTGTACTATCAGGTTCCTGATGGAGGGTCTTCAGCATCCTTCACTGGACTCGCACACAACAGACCCCCCGTCTCAGGTTTTCGCTCCTAACCCCCAGAACCGTCATCCTTTACGCTCATGCCCTTGGACGATTAGGCTACTCACACCTCCATCCAATGCTTCGTCCTCCAACCCTTCTTCATCTCCTCCCCTCATCCCTTGATGCCCTCTTCCCTGCCTCCCTCCTATACCACATCTCATCTCCCTTTCATACTTTGATCCATCGATACACTACAACACCTTCCCCACTCCACACTCAGGCTTCAACCATAATAACTTACTTTTTCTGAATAAATAATTTTAATGTGGTACTAATAAAGTACCTGTCCACCACCATGGAGTCTAAGGGTTCGAATCCATTACGATGCATCCGGCTTGGCCGAGCATCTATAGCATACAAACACAAACTGGCTGTGTTTGTGGGACAGAAGCCGGGTGGGGAGGGCGATCTTTGTCACCGCACTAACGACTCCTACGGGCAGGGGGGGGGCGGCACCTGTCAGCGGGAGTGTTGAATTGGAGGAGCAGGATAGAGGTGTTACATCCTCCCAGATGTATTAATAGCTATTAATAACAAGGTTGCAAGAAAATTGGTTGTGGCTGAAGGGGGCGGGTTTGGGGTTACATTTATTCAAGTACAACTCTTCAAGATTTCAAATTATTACAAGGACTTTTCCTTTGAAAGAACACTAGTTCAGTGAGTGGGTTTCCTCTAATCTACCATATACAACAATCTACTGTAAACTCCCATACAGACTAGATTGCTTCTGCCAAAGCAGGTTGGCTGAAGGTAGTCTGTTCCATATGCTCTGGAGTGGCCCTTTCTTGGATGAGTTGTGGAAGTTCATTGTAATGTCTGTTCCAGACATTACAAAGTCTGAAATAGCATGTGACCAAATAATATAGATCCTGGGATATATGATTAATGGGAGTCACCATAAGAAATATTTTGTGTTACTTGAAAACAGGACATGTGAAAAGTTGCCTAAAGAAAAAACATTCTAAATGAACTTAGCTTGTATTGTACTCATGGAGAAGATCTTGTATAATATTAGAAATACACCTGCAGCATGTGACAGGATTTGGAGCTCTTTTATGGACTTTCTCCCTATAATAAATCCTCTTAATTGAACATGGCAAGGAGGACTAATCTACTGACTAATTAAAGAATATTCCCATGTTTTCGGATTTGGTGTACAGTACTTTATTTTTTAATTGTGTATCCATTAAGTATATACTGTATACTGTATTTATGCAAAAATATATAATATATGTTCTATCTCAGTGAAATATGGCTACAAAAACTGTCATGATTTTGTTCAACAGCAACAGTTAGTTAGAAAGTGCTGTCATCAACCCCCATGATTTTGTGAGTTAGATGGAGGTCTTAATGGCTGGCAGCATGAGTCACTGATCAGTCAACCACATCCACGTGGTGAGATCCAATATGTCACCACCACAGAGAGGAGGAGAGGAGAGGAGAGAAACACAGGGAGGCGCGGGGACAGAGGTGGAGAAAGAGAGATGTGGGGGAAAGTGATATAAAGAATACAAGTTTGAGAGAGAGAAAGAGAGTGGAAGAGACAAAGAGTGAGACATGGAATTAATGAGACAGAGGGAGATCTATGTAGAATAAAATGTGTGCGTGAATGTGTGCGTGCGTGCGTGCGTGCGTGCGTGCGTGCGTGCGTGCGTGCGTGCGTGCGTGCGTGCGTGGTTAGCACTAGGGGAAACAGTTGAGGTGATAACAATGAAGTGATTGTGGCAAAGGTGTCCCCACTGAGAGCTACAGTATATGAAGACATGCGAGACCACTGTAAGCTCACTGGTGCAACTCCCTGTGTGTGCGTGTGCCTGTGCGTGTGCGTGTGCGTGTGCCTGTGCGTGTGCGTGTGTGTGTGTGTGTGTCTGTCTGTCTGTCTGTCTGTGCGTGCGTGCGGGAATGAAATTAAGTATTTTTCCCGTGTCTTAAGACCCTTCCCTTACGGAATTGTAAAACGCCAACAACATAATGATTGAACATTATATTTTGTACTTGTCAATAGATGGAAGCTGCACAATAAGCACACTTAATTTACACAAAGAAAGTATAGAAATAATAATAATTTGTAACACAAATAAATAGGTCTACATCATCACGTACAGTATACTATGTTCTCTTTGTTCACTTATCCCAAGATTTATGTAAGTAATCAGTAAATGCAATCACCATGTGTTCAAAAAGCTGTTTAAGCCTACCTGCCATCACTTAAGTAGCCTACATCAAGTCTGTTACGATTTCTCATTGATGTCACAATAATTAAAATTGTGTGTGTGCGTGCGCATGCGAGCGAGCGTGCGTGCGTGCGTGCGTGTGTGTGTGTGTGTGTGTGCATGGGCGTGTCTGCAGACTCTGCACACACATGCATACCAGTGATTATTACTGTAGCTACCAACCCATGTCAAAATCCTGGTGAAACTCTGAGAACTATGTAATAACAAGAACACATGACATAAGTAATGTCATTGTGACTGGGATTTAATGCATGAACCCTTTCACTCTTTTATTTGTAAATCTGGGTACAGTATATAAAACATATATCCCCTACAGGGTCCCCACACATTTTTAGCAATGAATTTCCAAAACTTTTCCAAAACTTTTCCAGAATATTTAGCCCAATTTCCAGGCCTATATAACAATCATTCGGCGCAATAATGTGTCTCTTACTCCTATGTAGAATGCCCAAAGATAGGCAGTGTAGCAAAAATAAAGTTTGAGACATACATTAGGCTGCCGTCACACAGCCCGTTCGGCGAAAAACTACTTATGTTACATATTTCGTGTAATATTATTCATGTTTATGAAAATGTTTTGTTTTAACAAAATCAATAGCCAAAAACAATGCATAGCCAAATATTTTTCCAGGACCCTTGATAAATTCCAGGACCTTTGATGATGTTTGATCAATTTCAAACCTTTTCCAGTACTGGATTTTTTTTTTTTTAATTTCAAAATATTTCCAGGAATTTCATGACCGTGGGGACCCTGCCCCTATCTAATCATGTTGCTGTGACCGCACCTCCAGAGCATGGAAAAGCAAAAGCGGACGATGGGAAAAGAAGCCTGTCCTTCAACCATTCGAACCAATCATCAAAAACAAACACAAAACACATTCCAACGGGTAGATCTAGGACTTGGGCTCCCCACAGGTAAACCGCCAACAAGATGGTACCCCCTCTTGATTCTCGTTAATGGTGCTTGGTACTACTAACTGTTAAATTGTAAAGATTAGGAGTTATCTCTCTAAAGTCTTGGCTCACTTACTCCAGTAGGGGGCAGCAGTGGCACTGTTAAGGCCCATCTACCACCTGCCTGCCTACCTGCCCACTCATCCCAGCATAGGCCTATGCTCCTTTAGTGGCGCACGCACACACACACACACACACACACACACACACACACACACACACACACACACACACACACACACACACACACACACACACACACACACACACACACACACACACACACACACACACACACACACACACACACACACACACACACACACACACACACACACACACACAAAATTGGACTGAATGGTGAGGAGGGAGCCCCGAGGCTCGAGTCAGCAGACAGAGGTCAGAACTCCCACACACTAACACACATGCTCAGTTTCGCCTCTCCCCTTGCCCCCGACCTCATCAACTTTCCTGTCTCCCACCCGTTCCACTCCTTTTATGTCCACCACTCTACTCTTTCCAACTTCTCTTCTCCTCCGCTCTGTTCTCCCACCCTAAGCTCCCCCAGTCTCCAGTTTACAAGCGAGCTCCCATGGCAGCTCTGCCCCAAAGAAAGACACTGCTTACAGCTACATTTGTTATGAATATCATATACAGTAGCTTTAGAGAACAGTAGGTCAAGTAGAAAGGTTCTCAAGCCTGTCTTACAATAAAGGTGGTGTAAGTGATATTTAGTTATTAAAATAAGTATTAAATAGCTCTATAATCATTGCTAAAGTGTTTGCTTAATTACAGGGGTCTGTCAGTCTCGCCATCCTTTTAGTAGAAAGGAAAAGCAGGCTGTGCCAGATTTGGCGAGATAAATAATCAACCGGGTCTATGAAAACAAGCCCAAAAGAAGCGACTAACACATCATGAGCACTTTAAACCTATACATCAGCTATTTGAAAATAGCAGATCTACAAGCTCACAACGCGTCACCAATGATGTGACGCGCTGTGAGCTTGTAGATCTGCTATTTTCAAAAAGATCTTGGGGAAAGAAGTGAAAAAAATAATCCAATCAGAAGAGAACTCATACTAGAACACTACAAAGTTGAAGCTGATAAATTATCTTTGTGAGAATCCCCTCTCTTTTGATTTGATCAAATTGGCCTGACCTGAAAATTTATTTTCCATTTACTGAAGAGTTGGAGAGATGGGGAGACCCCTGTTACCTTACAAACACTATATAGCAATGATTACCATCGGATAGAGCTCTAACTTGTTAACAGAAAACGTTTTAAAATACTGTACATTTACATATACAGTAGTACATCACCTTATTTAACAATACAGGTTCATGCAAATAAAATAGAGTACCTTCATTTAGCCACTAGATAGAGCCAGAGGTAAAGTAGTGGCCGTCCAGTCTGGCCTGCTACCCAAATGAACGCAAATACATGGTGTAGGTCTACCATGAGTCAAATGTAATGGTAACATCAACACAGACACCACTGATTGCAAGATTCTGTCATCTATACAAGCAAACATTCAACACACACTCAGTGTGTTCTCTCTATCACATATACGCACGCGCGCACGCACACACGCACGCACACACACACACAATCTACTGGTGGAAAGTAGCTTCAGTGGACTTAATCTGTGGAAAATTATATAAAACTTCCATATACTGTTTTAAAATAAAAAAACTTTTGTTTACCATTTTTATAATTTTTCCACCACATAAAATAATGTTAAATGTAATGGAGAAAAACCTAGAATTCATTTGAACAAAAAATTTGATTTGTCCTTTGATTAATTAAAGTGATAGACATATTTTGTTTTGTTACTCTTAAGCACTCAAATGTAATGTTTTCTTTGCATTCTACATGACCATTTACCCTGTCATAATTCACAAGGGTTCATGCCATTTATTCTTATGTTGCACTTGTAAGTCACTCTGTAAAAGAATGTCTGCTAAATGCCTGAATTGTGCATTTTAAGTGCAATTTACAATTCAATTTAATACAATTTTAGCATTTTTTTCCTGAGGGGGCTTATCCTCTATTGAAAATGAAAAATATATAAATTTTCTTTCTTTACTGCCAGAGTCAACATCATAAACAACCCCTCTTAGCAACTTTGTACCCAATACAAGAAAACATGTGTTGTCATCGCTGCATGACTTTTAAAAATGTTTAAAAAACTGTTGTTTTACTGTTATAGAATGTCTTCAGTTGGGCATCTCCAAGACAGCTGCCTGATTATGTGTGATTGTTGGGGAGCAGATGGTGGTACCAAGAAGCTACTTGGAGTAGTAGCACAGCACCGTCTCTCTGTGCTGTTGCTAGCCAACTATAGTAATGAAGTGGAATAAATTGCCATGGAACATTCCTCTTTTCAATTTAAGAAAATATGAGCCAGTGACAAATAATATATCACACTGTGTTCACTACAGTGTGTTAAGCTATCCTTTGCTATATCCTTCTGACTGACAGTGATGGCCCACTGAAAATTAATTACCTGACGACTACTTTCGCTATTCATTTCCTACGGGAAACAGTGAGCCGTTTGCCGCTCAGAGCGTGGTGGAATAGCTTGTGGTGCGGACCAAGCTCATGACAAGGTGAAAAAAGGCAAATGAGGGCATCTGTCTAAACATCAGGCTGCATCATTGGTGCCTTGTCTGTAGAACCCCCACAAATGTTAATGTGAGACACACCTTCAAGAGTGTATGAAAGTTGTATCATAGTTGATAAACTATTTTCAGCAAATATCTTACTTAGACCAACATTGTTCTTAACCTGAGGCCTGAGGCCGATTCTACAAATGCCTGTTTTCTGAAAAACATGTTATTTTTTAAAATTATATGAATTTGACCCCCATCTCAAAAATATTTTGTTCTAGGGACCCCGAGAAGCAAGTTAAAAATGTAAAAAATGTGCACTCATTTTCACAATTTTTCAAAAATAGGAGACCTACAAGCTCATAGCGCGGCACGAAGTGACGCGCTATGAGCTCTGCTATTTTTGAATAGCCAACAATTGTGGTATATATAGCTAAAATCTAAAATGACACAGATGCTTTCCCGGTTTCAATGAGTTAAGAAGCAGTTCCGCACTTATAAGTGCAGTATTTTTTAAAGATTGGCATTTCCATTTTACCAAAGGACACTGTAGCTTACTGTAAACCATGGTTGCAGACAGTCAGCACAACAGTCAACACGCCCACAATCAGACAGCGGGATAGCGTTGGCGCGAGCCTATACAAACTGATCATGTTCAATGGGCCATTTCTCTGACACACAGAAAGCTGAGGCCCTTGCTACATAGGTGGCCGCCGGGTGTAGGATGTTGGCTAATGTTACTATATTCAAAGATAACATGTCAAGATACAATTTATTTCGTCAAATAATGTCTGATTAATCTACTGTATTAGAACTAAAATGTCTTCTCATGCTTGCATTAACAACTTTTGTTGAGTACAGTATGTGGTGTATACTGTTGTAATAAAGTCAAATGTGCAGCACACTTGTAGTTGTAAGTGATTTACAGTGATTTACTGTAAATTCCTGGAACCACATTTTGTGTGTGTTACAAAAAGTAGTCTCTTTCTGTTGTCTCTGTGTGATTACGGACTATACAAATAACGCTGAGTTGAATGGAAATTACTTTAGAAAGTTTCCTTGTACATACATCACATAGGGTTAAAACACCCTTAGACCCCATAACCCCAAAAGCCCTTGAGGATATTTCTGAAACATTCTGGTGATGCGTAACATGTGCTCCTTACAAGAGCCAAGTGTGACATGCAGGCTGAAACACCCAATAAAGAAACCTGGCCTGATCCATGCAGTTTTGTCTGGCAACAGCAAACCATATTTAACTAGACATGGATGACCTATTTTGTGGCCTTACTGTGCATGTGGATGCAATTAGGTCACTGGATGTCTCCTAAAATGTAATGCTATACAGTAAGTACTACACCTTTAGTCAGAAAAGTTGTGTATTGTGTATTCTTGCCTCAACTCTCAACATTAAAGCACTAGATCAGAATCCAACTGGATTTAGCCATTTAACTGTAAGTACATGAAGGTCTATATGGCAGCTTACATGTTTTCTTTCAGCTGAAGTTAGATTTTTGAATTAAAAGCACAAAATGGTTGCCGTAGCTTTGAATGTGGAGCCCTTGACTCATTATATACAGAATTGTAATCTCTACAAATAAAGCTTTAGGGCTGATAGCAGAACTGAAGTTTGACAAGGTGCACCCAGGATTAACCCACACAACACGCAATGAGTTTGCCAGCAAAACTTTGTAAGTTAATGATGACCAGTTGCACTCCATATAGCTTGTGCAGCATAATCCAAGTCTGACTCGTCTTCTGAGTGCAAATAATTACACTGCCATAGTGTTAAAAACATTCACAATTGCACATTTTGGGATGAACTATTCCTTTAAGGAGAGGGATATGCCTGCAGTTAGCTGGAATAGAGCCAAAGAGTTGAATTTCCCTGTGTGCAGAGCAAGGCTACTTGCTGTGTCTGTCGGTGCGCATCACTGACCAGAATAGCTTGATTAAATGTTACATTGGTGTTCTAAAGGCTTTTTCTTTTCTTTTTTTGAAAACCAATTTTCACCTACAACTGCTTGTTATTAACAAAGTTAAACCTGATTGAATTGATGTAAAGTTGTGTAAAATTGTGTATCCACAGCTAAATTGTTACACACACGGATGCAAGGTATTAACTACTGTACAAGTGCTGTGGAACTGAAAACCTAGCACAGTATATTTTTATTTAAAGGTAGGGTAAGTGATATTTTTTTTATTAACATTAATTAACATTAACATTATTTGGTTAAAACAAAAAGCATTTTGTTAAAAGGTTAAAATACTATATTCTGATAGTAATCATTGCAATAGAGTGTTTGTTCCATAACAGGAGTCTCCCCGTCTCTCCAGCTCTTTAATAAACAGAAAATATATTTTCCGGTAGGTGTCGAAATCTCAGCCAATCAGGAGAAAGTACCCATTTTTAAGCTTCATTTTTATAGTGTTCCAGTTCCAATTTTGCCTGCTCATTTCTTAGTGTCATCACTTCCAATTTCACTTGTTTAATCTCTATCCTGATTGGATAAAATTGGAAATGAAACTGAAACTGAAACAAAAATGTATTTTCTGTTTTATAAAGAGCTGGAGAGACAAGGAGACTCCTAATACTGAACAAACACTCTATAGCAATGAGTACTATCTTAGCTATTTAACACTTATTTTAACCAAAGAAAATCACTTACCCTACCTTTAAATAATTCACATTTCCGGTCAAGTTCCTGTCTTTTTGAAGAGCCTTATGTACAAGCATGTGATTTTTAACTCCTGGCAGAGCAGATGTGTCCTTAGTTTAGTCAATTAAAGGCAAGCCTCCGCTGTCACGTACTAGTGAGGTGAGCAAGCCCCAAATGCAAGACAGCCAGGCAAGGTGGTGTTCAAAAACCCATTATTGTTTATATATACTTAATACAAGACGCAGGTGAACAAGCACTTGACAAACTAAAACATGCATGGGACAGGATACAATGACTGACTGGGGAAACAAGACTGATATACAGTACACATGAGGGGTGATTACAAATCAGATACAGATGGGGCAAACAGAAACATAGAACCAAGACCGGGGAACAAAATACATAGAAATACAAAACCTAGAAACTACAAGCAATAACAAAGTCTGTGACTGTGACATACGCACACTCAAAAGTGTGCAAATTTTATTTTTTTATATATATAGCAAGCTTTCGGTCATAGACCCTCTTCAGGCATCAAGAAGGTCTATGACCGAAAGCTTATTGCTATATATAAAAAAGGCTGCCTTTCATTTTTCGTTTGGTTTCCTTTTGGATCCAGCACCTCACCCATGGCTACTGGCAGATGAGCAGTGTTTGTTTCACTATTTTGTCTCCTTAGTTTAGTGAGAAAAGAAAAGCCAAAATAGATTTTTTTATATCTCTTCACACTGCACTGAAGATTGGTAGCACATAAAGGTTGAAAAACTTTTAGTGTGTACTGTAAATGCTGAGACGGCTTCCAACATGCAACCTCCAATCATCTAGAAAACACTGCACCTATTTGAAGTATACAATTGGCAGACAGGTGAACATTTGAGTTGAAAACATGGATATTTTCTGAGTGTGTGTGTGTGTGTGTGTGTGTGTGTGTGTGTGTGTGTGTGTGTGTGTGTGTGTGTGTGTGTGTGTGTGTGTGTGTGTGTGTGTGTGTGGCCAAAGCATGTAAAGGCTGATTTTTTTTATGGACGCTACAACAGAATGACCTTCTACTGTTAAACTCATAAAACTTTCCGTTTCATTCTGAGCTTGCACTTGGGCAAAAAAGCCAAAAGCACAGAGATGTGTCTGTGTATCAGTCGGTCCACGCCAGGTCATCTGAACGTGGTTTGTGCCTCGTCACATATTCGATCAGCGAGAGGCTGATCGAATATGTGACGTCTCCAAAAGCCCAGCTGGTCCAATGGATAGTTGCACCAGCCTGGGATGGAGTGACGGAGTGATGGAGGAAGGGGTAATGGATGGGTGGAAGGAGAGAGGGAAGGGTTCAAGGGAAAAGCAAAGGAAGGGAGATGCAAGGAAGGGGTGCAGATGGAGACAACTGCAATTATTGAAGATAAAGGATGTCATATATGTGGGCCATATCCTCCATTGCACTCCACTGCTTTTGTTATTGCCTTTAAATACTTCTCTCCTCAAATCTCAACAAGTCCCTACACAAACAACTATCTATATATTGATATGCAAAGCTATACACTTATACTATAACTATATGCATGAACAACTATTCATACATCATGTACATCATCTACTGTACATGTATAAAAATATGTGTACACACACACACACATCCACACATACTGTGCCTTCACTGTACACAGGTACAACTGCTGCACGCACCTTTTGAAGCAGGCAAGCAATCCCTTGAGGTTTGACATGAAAGCCATTTTAGTATAACACACACAGACACACACACACAATAATAATTATGCAAATATGCCTACGCAAAAACCCTACCACAGGCACACATGAATGTAAAAATCAACCTCACCATTTCTCTCTCCTCTCTCACACACACACACACACACACACACACACACACACACACACACACACACACACACACACACACACACACACACACATCGACATGAGCACATCAAACAGAGACAACCACATGAGCTGTGTGTACATAAGCTGGCCTTGTCTGATACCCACACCCCACCACCCATGATGTGTTTGCATAGGGTGTGTATTCTATAGCTGCAGGGTGCATGTAAGTGACTATGGCATGCATGTATGCGTGCGTGTGTGCGTGCGTGCTCCTCTGGTGACCCTGTCCCTACTGGAAGACAGAAAGACAAGCAGTGATGTCGCTGTCCCCTTTTTCCCCCCCCATATCCATGTCCCTCATCCCTGCGTTTCCATTTTCCATCCCTGTCTTCTCCTTTTTCACACAACCCCATCTCTCTTTTTTTCACCCTCCTGTTTCGCTCACCCAGCCTCCATCTCCCCCTCCTCTTCCTCGGCCTCTTCTTCCCCTCTACCTCCCCCCTCCCTTTCCTCTCCCTCTGCCTGTGAAGTCCTATTTGTTAGAACAGACAGCAGGTTAACATTAAATATACATGGGGATTGTCAGCCGGTGGCGAACACAAAGGCAGCCAGCCGGGCCCCCGTGGGATCGCAGCCCGGCCCAGCCAGGGAAGGGTGGGAGAGCGGGGGGCTGCCATGGTCCCCTGTGGGCCCCCCCCCCCCCCCCCCGACCACCACCACCAGCAGCAGCCTACCTCCGAGCACACACAGACACTCATACATATGCACACGAACGTGTGCGTACATGCACGTCCACAGATGTGTGTCTGTGCATGCGGTTTCTGTACACAGATATGCGTATGCATACACAAGTGCCAAGCGTGCATGCACACAGAAAACACACACACGCACGCACACACGCACGCACACACGCACGCATGCACGCACGCACGCACGCACGCACGCAACCAGACAAACACATCGTTTCGGGAGACACACAAAGGCTTGTATGCAGATGTGCATGAGTGCGCACATGCACACACACTTTTATACCCCCTCCCCCATGCAACTCCCTCACACACATCTGTTGTCCACAGGGGCACAGGGTGACGTACTGGCAGAGTCTCCCCTGTGCATCCTCTCTCTCTCTCTCTCTCTCTCTCTCTCTCTCTCTCTCTCTCTCTCTCATCTCTCTCTCTCTCTCTCTCTCTCTCTCTCTCTCTCTCTCTCTCTCTCTCTCTCCTCTCTCTCTCTCTCTCTCTCTCTCTCTCGTCTCTCTCTCTCTCTCATCTCTCTCTCTCTCTCTCTCTCTCTCTCTCCTCTCTCTCTCTCTCTCTCTCTCTCTCTCTCTCTCTCCTCTCTCTCTCTCTCACCCCCCCCTCTCCTATCTCTCTCTCTCTCTCCTCCCTCACCAGGCATACTCAATGCAGATACATTACTAAGGCCTAATGCCTCTAAAGACACATACACAGATGCGCACAGGCACAACTGTGCATGCACATACACACACACACACACACACACACACACACACACACACACACACACACACACACACACACACACACACACACACACACACACACACACACAGAACATTTTCTCTTATTTATAAGAAGCCAACAGACAGTCAGAGGCAGCCATTTTGTGTTAATCAGCTGAGAATTATAAATTAAATAATTCTACAATCATCCGTTCCAATTGTGGCTATCTAAGATGGATGCCCCAAATGTACAGTGCAGTCTGGTCATGATCTGGCAATAGCGGCTGGTAAAGACCACTTCCATGTGTATGACTGTTTTAAAGCATTCCTGTTACAACAAAACCATTCAAGTAAAACTTATTTTTTTAATAACCTTTTCATGCTTTGTTTAAAAGGAACACGTTTCTTTTTGGTTTGAGTGGAGTATTTTGTCAGAAGACAATTAGTCACAAGTAAAAATACAGTATTAGCCGTGCTAACTGTACCATAACCATAACACCACAACACAAAATAAAGTGGGGGAGCACACACATCTTCACATTCGTCTTTCATATCATGTTTAAGATGTATTTTGGCTGGTGCCACTGTGCCAGCCCTGACTGAGGTACAAGTTCAAAGTCTGTCCGGAACACAGGGTGAGCTCAACACACTAATAAATAAGTCTGTTTGGTGTCTGGGTGCTGTAGCACTGGAAGTCAATATACAAATGAAAATGGCCAGCACACAACTTGAACCTTCCATAGGACACTCCTGCATCTACAGTATGGGTGCTTGGACTGACATGCACTAGGCTCAGCGGGGATCGACACGTTCTTCACCCCTGCGCCACCCAAGCACCCCATAATGTAGTTTAATGATACAGTACGTCCCGGATACAACAAGAGATGCTGCGTTAGCCACATGAACCCCTATTCTGAGTCCACATGAGTCCCTATTCTGGGGGGCGAACATTCAGCAAAATGGCAGATGTACAAGACCACAACACGTCACGCTACAATGCGTTGTGAGCTTGTAGATTGGCTACTTTCGCAAAGATCTTTGGTGTAGGACCCCTGGGCGACTCCGGTCAACAAAGTATATAGGGTTTAAGTGGTTAAACTTTCACCCTTGAAGAAAAGCCATGGTTTACACATTTGTAAGATCATCAAAGCATTCACAGATCCTGTGAACGGAGGCATCCTCAAAATGAATGTGTAGCTACAGTACGTGCAGAATGGACAGTGATAGGTGGTGGATTTTTAGGAATCTTCCTTACCTTCCGAGTAGTTTAGGTGGAAGGAAAGTGTACATTGCATTGTAATAGAGCTACCTATAACAGGTATACATTTTTATTTTGTTTACCTGTAGTACTTAGTAAAATAGTGGTCTATTATTTGACACTGTAATTATAACCAAAGAAGTTCATACCTGTAGTAATGCAGTAGTGGGTCTCGTGTGGTGAGACATGATGGATACGGTGGTGTTTCCGTGGCAACACTAGATGCCAATCCTGCAGCAGCGTGACCCAGCGCGGGAGGCCAAAGTAGGAGTGGCTCCACTTATGAATCTGATTCGTCAACGTCACAAAGACAGCCAGGGCAAAGACATAGCCCTCCCACGGATAGGACGCCTCCAGAGCCTCTGACGGTAATGAAAGGAAAAAGACGGAGAGACACAGAGATAAAGACAGAAAGAGATGTGGTTATTGGAATAATTGATCTGACTGCAGAGTGTCAGCATAAGGATGCAGTACTCCCTCTGAGAGGATGCTGCCAGGGACACTGAGAGGCTGAAAGGGAGACAGGAGGGGCAATGTGTGTAAATCCTCACCTATAAATCAAAGGAAACATCTTTAACTCATGCAAAATGTCCAAGTGATCTGAAATGTGTTCAGACAGTGAGGCACCATCTCAAAATGACTGCATTTAAAAAGTGAGCATTTCGCCACAAGCTTTTAGAGGACCTTTTTGGAGGGCTGTTTGTTTTGCTATGTACAGTACAGTCTTCATGATATTGTTTCAATTATTGTCTTGTAATTGACAATCCTGTTGCCTGACCCCACAGTGAGCACGCCTCAACATCGTTGTTTACTGTCCTCAACGTGACCGGAATATTATTCACACCTTGAATTCTCAAAGGCCATTTAATGAATGGGCTGATAAACACAGGCGGGTCACTGTCCTGTCTGTCCATTGTACCCTCTGGTCAAAAGAAACCAGTTATCTGTGGTCTGGCACAGTGAGGAGTCTTGTTTCTACACACTCGCCTTTCTGGTGGTGTCACTTACAGTCACCGTCTCTCTCTCTCTCTCTGTCCCTCCCTCCCTGCCTCCTTCCTCCACCCTGTCTCTCTCTACAGCTAAAACAGCAACCTGTTGACCCCAGTTAAAGGGGTGACATGACAGGTGTACATGTCACCTCAACCACTGCAGGTTTCCCTTTCCGTCCTCGTCTGGTGACCTCTTGACACGCTGTGAAGTTCAGGACATGTCAGGGGGAAATGCCACCTCACCTCTCGCTGCCTCTCTCATCGCAGACCCGCACCACTGATCTCTGGATCATAGCCGAGGTGCAGACATGACAGGTCTCCGTCTCCCCATCTTCCTCCCACCTTCCCTCCCTCCCCACGTCTCTCCCTCTAGTGACCTTCTGCAGAGTGTGTGACATGACAGGTGCTTCTGTCGTCTACAATTTTACCTCACTTGTATCCTCTGATCTTTCCATCCCACTTAACTCAGCCCACTGATCCCCTCCGTCTGTTGAACTGCTGCGTTTTCTAAAGCCTCCCTCATCCCTTCTGTTCAATCCCCTCCATTCCCTCATTCTCTCTTGCCCGCTCTTCTCCAGTTTGTTTTTCGCTGCTTTTTTCAGCGTGACTGAAGGCCAGGCCATCTAGAACAGGGTTTGTCTGTATGCATCCTCCCCGTCCACTGTAACTCGCTGTGGCAGGGAACAGACACAACATTGCACACCACGAAACATCACTGAAGTTAATGATTTGTTGTGCCACAGGCTTATAATCTGAACGCTGTCAAACATGCTGCAGCAGAGGAGCAGGCACACACCACAAACGGCATTGAAGCTAATGATTCTTTTACAAAATGCACATGCAGTGCTGTAAGTCGCTATTGATTGCTGAAGATTGGACAGGGAGGCCGTACCACTATAAGACTCTGAGTCTTGTTTCTGCCTTCTTTTCCTCTTCACCGCTCTGGACCATTTTTGTTTGACCCGCTGTGCTGGAAATAACGAACATTTGAACAGCTGGTAAAGTTGAGATGACAACAGCGTTGGAAAGCGAACAACTTGGTTGCAGTTTAGCGGTTAGTGGGATTTTGAATTCAAACTCATATGAACATTTTCTCTATTATTACAGTGGTTTATCCAGCAGAAGTGCTCTGAAAAGATGTGCGATACAGCTGATAGCGATAACCGATTCATTTTTAACCGACGGGATACGTTGCTTAGTCACCATGGTAATACAAATAAAATACCGTCACAGCCCTAATAGAGGGGTACATTCTGGACTAGTCTAATTTATACCCCAGGGTATAAACTAGACTAGCCCCGAATATACCCCGGGGTATAAAGCAGGCTAGCCTACTTTAAAGGACTAGTTCACCCAAAAAAATACTTATTTTCTATCAATTGCACACCCCATGAAGCATTGAATTCACAGAGATTTTTTTGTTTTTGTAAAGCAAATATTTTGATGACCGGCGGTCTCTTCGGTATAGGAGACTCAAAGGAGACTCTTTGAGTCTCCTACCGGATACATTAGCATCTTTCATCAAATTATTGGCTTAGGAATGCGACAAAAACTGAAAAATCTCCATGAATTAAATGCTTCATGGGGTGTGTAATTGATAGAAAATAAGTCATTTTTTAACCCTGGGTATAGTTTGGCCAGGGGGGTATATTTTGTTTGAGCTGTTACACCTGTTCGGACCTGATCCTACTCCAATGTTGTGTTTTCATTGTCCAAAGCCAGGCCGTGGCACGAGCCAAGCACAGAGTAAAGGTCTGAACTGTTGCTCTCTCTCAGCCATTAGTTAACGTAGTGTGAAGCATCCAGGTCACCTTGTCACCGTGACCTCCACTCCCCTCTATCATTCTATACTTCTCTTCATTGCTGCCTCCCTCTCTCATTCTATCACCCACCTCCCTATCACTCTAATGATCACAGCAGAGTGCATGTCACCTCACCTCCTGCTCTCCTCCACAACCTCTAACCTTGATTCTCTGTCCATACATTTCATCCCTCTCACTGGTGACCTCTTGACCCCTGATTACGTTCCGACATGAGGGGCAGAGATGTCACCTCTAAGCAACATTGTGCCCCATCTTCTTTCTCTCTCTGTCTCACAGATGTCCTTGCCATTATTATTGTTACAACCTGCACTTGGTACGGGCAGGTGAGTTGGGTCTCAGGGAGGGGAACCACCGGTTAGAGAGACGGGGCGGTGACCTGAAAAAGTCACAGGTTCAATCCCTGTTGGGTCTGTCAAGAGCTATGTGCCCTTGAGCGAGATAATAATACTCTGAAGCTAGACGACATCCAAATGCTCATATTGCTAGCATCAAGCCAAAACCCTTGCACTTCTGGCCGGCTATTGGTTGATTAATAAGACCTTGCAATTAGCATAGGCTAACTACAAAAGCAATAATGAACAATTTCAGTGTACGCACGCACACAAGCACTCACCTGGTGTGTATGTGATGAACTTGAAGGCCATATGAGCGAGTGGTAGAATGGGGATCATGCAGTTGTCACCGTTGGTTTCAATGAGGTCATGGCGGGTGATGGCTGTTGGATCAATGTGGTGCTCCCTAAACGGACAGATAAATGCCTAGAGAGAGAGAGATATATTATACAAAGATATCCACTGATGCTCAACATCAGACAGGTGACATTGATCGGTTTTGTATTATTGCTGGGAAAATTTGGGAAAAGGTGGCTTAATCCACATTGATTGATTTGAATGTAATCCGTGTGATACTGAGAAATAAGGAAGAAACACAGTAGAACTCATCAGTAGAATTAGCATTCTCTCTAAAGCCAATCCAACACACACACACACACACACACACACACACACACACACACACACACACACACACACACACACACACACACACACACACACACACACACACACACACACACACACACACACACACACACACACACAGAGAGAGAAAAGATAACCCAGTGGTGCCCAGCAGTCCGCTCAACCCCAAAGCTCATATCCAGCATCCTAATAAACCATAGAACAGCAGTTGATGGTAACACACTTTCATGACCCACGAATAGAAGACATAAAGTCAACGATAACAGCAGAAAAACACACTCACCCAACACAGACATACACACACATACGCACACACCACCTGCAAGGTGCGGAGGCAGACACCTGTCTGTGAGATCATGGAGGTCTCAAATGAAAGACAGAATCTCAGAAGCACAAAGGAGCAGAGACAGAAACACACACACACACACACACACACACACACACACACACAACAATGAAGGTAATTTATTTCCCTCTGTATTAAAAAATAAAAAATAAAAAAATAATAGTTTGTGCCTGTATTAACAGTGTGTTCTGGTGTGTGTTCTGGTGTGTGTGTGTGTGTGTGTGTGTGTGTGTGTGTGTGTGTGTGTGTGTGTGTGTGTGTGTGTGTGTGTGTGTGTGTGTGTGCGTGTCTGTATGCGAGCTTCTACATGATAAATCATTATCGTGCGTTCCAATCACATGTGGCTATCTGCGACCGTCATTGCTAAGCGCAGCGGGAAACGGCGAAAATATCTGTTGATATTTTCACAATTATCTGCCCACCTCCGTCCTTCTCCACCTCCCCTCCCTCCTCTCTCTCCACTCCCCCGTTCCCTTTTCCCTCTCCCTCTGACAGATAAAAGCATGGCTAAGTCACGGAGGTCATGCCAAGCAGGGCGGTGCCGGTGTGGTGCTACTGGCTAACCGGTGGGCCACTGCCAGCCGCAAGGCTTCTAATCCCACACCGTTTAACGGCCCGCTTCGCACGACGCCCGTTAATCACTGGCTCACATCTCCCATCGCCTCGGCAACCACCGCCATCCCACTGGTTGGACGGATACGTCCACCCACCCCCTCTCCTTTTCGTCCCTCTCTCGCTTTTTTTTTTGCCTCTCATCTCTCCTTGTTTGGTCTCTCTTTCTCCATCACTTTGTCACAACAATGTTGACTTCCCACCTCTCTCTCCCGGTCCTGCAAAAACCTTTCTTTCCTCTTCCTCGCATTTGCTGAATTTCTCTCCATTAATCTTCGTCTCCTTCCCTCCGGCCGTGTAGCAGGAACTGGCTTAAGTCGTTCAATTAAGCCCTCTAATCACCCTCATTAGAGATTCGCCATCAAATTGAGCCGTCTTGTCGAAGCACGCTGAGAAAGAGAGTGTAGTGCTTGTAAATGACAAAGAAAAAAAGTATTTGACATAAGAGGGGATCGATGCCTTTAACAGAAGAACTTCTATATACTGTTGACGTCAAGGGGGCACCTCAACACAAAAAGCTCATTGATAATGAGCATCTTCTCTCACACTTACAGTATAACCAAGTCATTAGATTTTAGGTGGGGATTAACGAGTATGAGTTTGTCCTCAGAGCCATGTCATCAGAGGACTGCTGAATCCTTGCTGAGTCAATTAAAGCTCAATGAAATTATGAAAGAAAGAAAAAACAGCATGACGGCAGGGATAAGGTTTGGTTAGGAATATTACTCAACACTGTTGGGAACATGTACTCAGTTCAGATGTTTCAGATTTTTTGAGTGAAAGGGGATTTTTGTTGGGAAACTGGAATGAAATTAAATTCATTTAATGGTCTAAGCATTATATCAATGTACTTTTAAATGGTTACCGTGCTAGCAGTGTAGCCCTGCTCGATGGCCATATTAAGTGCTTTTTATCTCTCTAGGTCGTCCTCTGAGCTTTAGTAGGCCTACTGTATGTCCACGTAGGTAGGTGTGGGATACTATTTATTATATACAGTATACAATACATTGTCAGCCGGCCTACAAAAGGCATCATATACTGTATGTACACAGTCTATCAACAGTGAATGTAAGGATTAAATATGCAATCTCTCAACACTTTTTGCAGCATTTATCCTAAACAAGCATCTCTCATGGTTCTGCAGTGCACATCCCAGTTGTCCATGTGCAAAAGTGAGTCAGTAATCCAAGAACAAGAATGTATGGTTGTGGAGCTTGATGACTATCAGCACAAAGGACTGACCAAGTCCTTCCCATGGACTGGAATACAGATGTCACATTAGTCACTTTTCCTTTTGAAACACTAGCAAGATGAGCAATCTTTGATTTGATTTGATTTGATTACCTTATTAGTCCCGGGGGGGGATTCGATTTTAGCTTCACCCTGGCGAAGCCTCTTGCTCAGGGACACTTCGACACAGACTGGGGCCAGGAGATGAACCCGTGACTTTCTGATTACCAGACAGCTTCTCTACACACTAAGCTACAGCCGCCCCTGAATCTGTGACTGAAGCTCTTGCCATCTGTGCCCAAATAAAGAATCATCTTTCAGAGTAACTTGGATTAATATTTTTCTCTTGCTATTCTGATCCAAAATCAAGGTCACCTGGGCCTGCTATGCATTTGTATGTATGCCACAGAGCATGATCGGATGTTACTTTGCTTAAAGGTAGGGTATGTGATATGACCTTTGTTAAAATAAGTGTTAAATAACTATATATTCTGATAGTAATCATTGCTATTGAGAGTTTGTTCAGTATCAGCGGTCTCCCTGTCTCTCCAGCTCAGAAAATACAGAAAATACATTTTCAGGTCGGGATACCAATTTGATCTAATCAGGAGAGAGAACTCATACAGGATACAGGATGAACAAGTGAAATTGGAAGTGAGGACACAAAGAAATGAGCAGACAAAATTGGAAGGGTTACAATATGTTGAAGCTGATAAATGGGTACTCGCTCCTGATTGGTTGAAAATGAATTTGCAACCACCTGAAAATGTATTTTCTTAAAGCGCTGGAGAGACAGGGAGACCCCTGTTACTGAACAAACACTCTATAGAAATGAATACTTTCAGAATATAGTGCTTTAACCAAGAAATATCACTTTCCCTACGTTTTGATATATTCACTTCAAGATACAGTATTCAAGAGAGTTTTATTTGTCACTCACTTAAACAGGTACTAGCAGCAAAATGTAATGTAGGTGAGGCAGGTTCCGCAAGACTATGCTAACAACAATATACTGTAACAGCACAACAATAATACTAATACTACTAATAATAATAATCACAATCATAATCCTGGTTATAATAAAAAATAAGAAAATAAAAAGAGAAGAATAAAGATAAAGAAAATCATAAATAATAAGTACTTGTGTCATGCAGTGCACCTGTATGGAAGCATCTGTATCCGGCAAATTTCATCAACCTTGGTCTCCCTTTGATATTCAAATCAACCACAAAAGGGAGCACATGCCTGCTTTATTCTCCCTGCTTTAGTATCTGAAAATACACACAAAAACTTAAATTGCTGGTCTTGTTTAGTCCTCACCGCAGTGATTATTTTGTGCATGCCTACTGTCACCTCTCTTCTCTCCACTGGTCTATTCTTCTTACAGTGATGGTCTTTCATAGAAGTCTCCCACAGTGTCAGACCCACCATGCAAATCTTTGACTACTGCTGTGCTTTTGCTCCCTGTAGCAGTAATGTTAACTACCCCTGGCCCTAATAAAATCATCATCATAAATAAACATCAAATCAAAACCAGCCCTGACAAACACAGAGCTCCGACATCATAAAGGGAGAACATGCACAGAGGAAACAAGCATTGTTATCAAACTAATGTTAGGTACGACAACAACAAAGGATAAAGGTGTCTTTTAACACATCACGGTACTGTACATGAGAGTGCTTGTTGTCTATAGTTGTCCATATAAATACTGGCACAAAAAGACGGAAGAAATACCACGTGCAAATGGCAGGATGGGGGCGGCATCGAGCATTGAGCTGTTAGGACACGCTTCTCAGTAGCTTGTGAAGTTTCTTCCTTTATTAATCCTTCGGGGATTAATAAAGTATATCTCATCTCATCTTGTCTCATTTTATCAAAACTAAATAAAAACAAAACCAGCTGCTCTTTGTGTGGCGCATTCGATAGAACTTGTGTTTGGGATGCTTCAGACGTCATACCAGTCAACAAACTAGGCCGTAAATGCGTAAACAAAAAATAATCCCAGGACAGCTACAAGCGACGAACGCCCAGAAGCCAAACCCAGAGTCAAGTTTGGACCTTTATGCCCAGCTAAGCTTTGAGCGATGCACAACTGAACTGAGAAGGCTTTTATTGATCCAGAGAAAGCCATTATATTTGCAGAGTTCATCTTCAGACCAGGAGGGAATTGACTGTTTTCCCACAAAGACACTCATACAACAGAAATGGTCCTATATACTGTATGTAATAGACAAGGTAATGGATCGATCGATAAGAACAACGCAAATTATCAGTGTGGCATAAAGACATTACATTTCAAGTATAGTCGTATGCACACATTCACGTGCACTTGCACGAGCACACGGAAGTGCACACACAGTCAGACAGATACAAGCTCATTACCTACAGTACTGTACACACCCATGCTCAGACGCATACATACACGTCCTTACTGGGGAGTCAATAATGACAGGGTACTAATAAGATGCTAATGGGAGATTGTAATATTCTATTCCATTTCTCTTCGCAAATGGTGTATTGCAACTGGGGGCACTTTTATTTGAATTCTGATACTCTCAGTATAATTATGTTTTGTTTTGATCCTCACTACTAGAATGTTTTTAGATTTGGATTTGGAATTTATTTTAAGAAGTGAGTAAGTGAGACAGGCCTATGTTTTCATTAATGAATAAATAAATCCTTGGGTTCATGTTTGGTAGCTGGAGATTATACATCTGAGTTGGGATCCATTTTGTGTTTTTGATGTGACAGACGTATAATTTAATTTCTGATAAGAAGTTGGTTTTGGCAATTACTGTAGAGCTCCAGTGGGGTTTAGATAGTTGAGTTTAGTTAAGGATAGATTGTGTGCTGTTTTATTGGTTGTGTTTTGTAAGATGTTTTATTCAGGTAATTAAGATTAAGTGGATGGGGGGAGCATTTGAAACCGAATGGCAGGATAGACAATGATAGCAAAACAACGAGTCACCAGTCCACCTTTCATGAATTGAAAATCAAAAGCACACACACACGCACACACACACACCTCAGATCCAGTGTCCCATTAATCAACACAAAGATCACATCAACCACTCTGCATGTACCACCTGATCACACTTATTTTAATTGGCTGGAATGAGGATGACCTTTTCTCTAATTGGTTATGTGGAATGTGCTTAAGTTGTGTATGCATTAATGCACTGATGTGTTGCAACACAAGACCCACGGCAGGTGTGTGTGTGCGTGCATGTGTGTTTAATCTATGCATCGTTATTGGATCTTCAGAGCCGATGGCACAGGAAGTAGGCTATTGCCCCTTGTGCGTGTGTGCGTGTGAGTGTGCGCGTGTGTGTGCATGCATGCGTGCGTGCGTGCGTGCCTATATACACACACACACAGCAAAAACCCCATCCACTATGATCTCGGTCAGGTGGAAACCTCATACAGTATGTCCAAAATTGTTACTTTTCAGGATTCAAATAAAAAAAATGAAAGTTGCAGATCTACAAGATCAGAGATTAATTTACGAAAAAACACAAAAAGTCAGAATATGGAGATAGGAGGTTTCTGCCCGACAGCAACGATATGGGAGTCCCAGTAGGGGACATTGACATTTAGTTCTCATGGCACTATGGCAGTTGTAGCCCACAGGGGCCTGGGGTGCAGCCACCATGCTACTGCTTCCTCTGGAGAGGAACTAAACAGCAGCGGTGGACAGTAACAAAGTACATTTACTTGAGTGCTATACTGTACTTAAGTATTTGTACTTTAATTGAGTATTTGCATTTTTGGATACTTGTGACTTATACTTCACTACATTTTAAAGAAAAACATTGTACTTTTGACTCCACTACATTTCTAGGAAGGGAAAAAGTACATTATGAATTAACCACCTAAGCCGTATTTCAAATATAGAGAAAATAGACGATTTACAAGCTCACAACGTGTTGCGATTCAACACAAGTACCCTCCATATTATAACTAAAATACAAAACTGCAATAAAAATGTAATAACAATAGAACCTAATAATGGAAACTATTCATTCTGATCCACACTGAACAATAACATTATTGATGATTGTATTATTATTTCAGTTTACATTCATAGGCCTACCTTCATTTCAACACTATTAAAAGATAATATTATCAAATCTTTCAGATATTCCAAACCTGACAAAGAGAACACAAGCAACGTGTGTGTGTGTGTGTGTGTGTGTGTGTGTGTGTGTGTGTGTGTGTGTGTGTGTGTGTGTGTGTGTGTGTGTGTGAGTGTGAGTGTGAGTGTGAGTGTGTGTGTGAGTGTGAGTGTGTGTGTGTGTGTACCTTGCCAATAACAGGAAGGTCCACAGACCCCCAGGTATCTGCTCCCCAGTGTACCTAGCCTGGTAAACCCTCCCTCCGGAAATCTCATTTCAATTCGATTTCAGAAAGGAGTCTGGTCTGAAACGCCTTTCTCCAATAATCGCTCTGCTCGCCGAGCCGACGAGCCTATCAGCGTCGTCGCTCATTGTTCTGTGATTGACAGCGACAGTTGGCCAATCAGGTGGCGAGTTCGAGTGAGCCCGAATGAACCCGAGTGCAGCCTGAGAGCCGCCGAAAAAAGACGAACGGCAGCCATTGTTGTTTGTGCGAGTGCCTTCACTTCTTACTTTCAGTTTTATAACGCTTTCAAACTTCTTTTTTGAGGCACGGAATTTACTTATAAGATATCGTTTGGATAGAATTTAGTTGTTTAACTTCATATATGTGGTCAATTAATCATGACAGAGCCTATTTAAAAATATAAATTTAGAGAACCGGCAGGGGCGGGGAGTGACACGCATGTATCCCAATAAGGCAACCTATTTTCGGCATGGCCGTCCCAAAAGTCCCGTTGCGTCACATAGTCTGGAGCTCGTCAAATTGAACTGCTCATTGGCTGAAGGGGAAAAACGATCATTGGTTGAAGGGGTTGTCAGTCAACGGTATTACTCCCGCCCAACTCCAGCCCACAGCGATTATTGCAGAAAGGCGTTTCAGACCAGACTCCTTTCTGAAATCGAATTGAAATGAGATTTCCGGAGGGAGGGTTTACCAGGCTACAGTGTACCATCCCTGACGCAAAGTCTGCCGTCACTATTCCCAGGACTGAGAATGGACAATAAGTTGTCATCATTAACCACGGAACAAAATACTAGGGTTCAATATTTTGTCATGATATGCCTCCAGGGCTGTGGAAGTGGTTAGCATACTGATGAAAATGGCCCCACTCTGGCACACTGCCCTTCCTGTTGTCATGCTTAATTTACATACATTTACTTGACCACTTTATCTCTATATGCATCATCATATGACAAATAGTTCACAGTGAGCTTGTAGATCAGCTATTTTCTCTTTTAGAACACTTAACACATTAACAATTTAAACTTTTTGAAAATGTTGTCCAAAGTAGGAACACCAGGTCTAATGTGGTTAAATTAGTTCTGAATTGTTTGTGAATGTGTGCGTTTGTAAAAATGTTTTTTTTACCAAAGCATAATTTGTTTTAAGAAAATCCAATTCAATTAAATAATGTAATATCTTCATCAAGAGATGACAGACTCAGATAAGATCACTTCTAACATCTTAATTTGATCAAATGAAGCTCTGAAGATGAAGATGAAAGATCTTGATTACATTTCTTTCATTCTGACTTTCCAGAACTACTTTGTTGCTATCTTGGGCATACAAATGAAAACATTGCCGCCATCTGGTCTCACGCTCAACTCACCTCCTATTTTTCACTATTCTCCTTTGAACTCTTGTTTTATAATATAAAACGCTACATTGTTTCTGTAATAGTATTTTTTTTATTCCAGTCTCACCCTTTTTTGTTTTGTTTGTTAGTTTGTTTGCTCCTTAAGTACTGCTGTAAATCTACTAAAATGAATGAACAATTGTTTAAAAACGAAATAAGAAAACAAAAAAAGGAGAACTCTTGATACATTGTAACTTACTGATGCCAAGGATGATCTTGTAGATGTGCACGGTAGAGAAGTGGAGGAGCAGGAAGGAGAAGTTCACCATGAAAAGGAAGAGACACAGAATCACACACACCCACTCCTGCAGCCGTTTACCTGCATGGGGGACAGCACGCACGCACACATGCACACACACACACAAACACACACACACACACACACACACACACACCAACGGTGTCAAAAAGTTGTAGTTGGCAGAAATGGGCCTCCGACAAAAAGATATGGAAATGTTAATTTTATTTAAACACTAATGTGTAATTTTAGGTTTCTCTGGGGACTCTTCTACTGCAGTACACTGCTTTTAAATGAACACATGTGCAGATTTCAGTTGGATTGTGCTGAGCTTACCAAAAAGGGAGAGGAGAGGAGAGGAGAGGAGAGGAGAGGAGAGGAGAGGAGAGGAGAGGAGAGGAGAGGAGAGGAGAGGAAACCGAAACGGGGGCAACAAAAATGTACAGAGACGGAGGATGTGCGTGTTGGTGTGAACAAGAGGAGTCACAAGAATTGAAAAGGGGGAAGGAGCAAGTAGAGACAAAAGAGAATTGAAAGAAAGGGGAGAGAGTGACAGAGAGGAGCACAAAGAGAGAGAGAGAGAGTGTGAGTGTCTGTGTCTGTGTGTGTGTGTCTGTGTGTGTGTGTGTGTGTGTGTGTGTGTGTGTGTGTGTGTGTGTGTGTGTCCAGCGCTGTGTTCTGATGTCATGTATTAATGAGCTGTGTGAGGTCACAACAGCCAGAGGGAGAACAACTCTCTCTGCTACCAAGGGTCATAGGAACATTCAGTATGGCTCTGTGTGTGTGTGTGTGTGTGTGTGTGTGTGTGTGTGTGTGTGTGTGTGTGTGTGTGTGTGTGTGTGTGTGTGTGTGTGTGTGTGTGTGTGTGTGTGTGTGTGTGTGTGTGTGTGTGTGTGTGTGTGTGTGTGTGTGTGTTAATATAGAATCAGTCAGATGAAGACAAGTGTACTCCAGGCCACGGGGTCACAACCTCTCATCAATATAACACCAGTGCTGACTCGGCAACACTCTCTCACACACACACACACACACACACACACACACACTCACACATTGACACTGCCACACACAGGCCATTCCAGGTGGGAGGTAGGCATCTAGAGAGACGAGGCCAAATTCATAGGTCAGCAGTACAAAAGAATGAAGAGAGAAGAAGAGAGGGAGAGAAAGAGAGAGAATGGTAAAGCATACTGTATGAACTAGAGGGAGTACTTGTTACTTCAAACTCACACATCAGCAATATTACCAGAGAGAGAAAATGGGGGGTCAGCCTTCAGACCACCACACAGTCACAAGGCCCCGATGGACAATGAGAGAAGATTAGAGATACTGAATTATTGAACACACTACAGACAAACACACACACACACACACACACACACACACACACACACACACACACACACACACACACACACACACACACACACACACACACACACACACACACACACACACACTTCATTGTACTGATATACTTGTGAGTATATTGATTATTTCCATTGACTACATTTATTACCTGTCTTCTAACCCTAACCAATAACCATCAATGAAATGCATAACCTTAACTCTAACCTTGAATCTGGGACTTATTTTGATGAAAAAAAATGTTATTTCATCCGATCTGTATGGTAGAGTATATTAAAAACAATACATCTAGCACATCTGCAGTGGTTGGAGGTGGTTGCCCATTGAGCAGTTTTGACCCTGGTGTCAAAATGTAGGACATCTACTGGTTGACAATATCAATAAAGTTATTTGGAGCAGGTGGTGCACCAGATCGGACATGAGACAAGATATGCCCCCATCTTTGGGCATTGCTGATCTCCACTGGAAGAGGTACTAGACAACGGACATAAAACATATACAGTAGATTGTAGCTTTACCGTAACCTACTACAGTATCCCATTCTATACTTCTATACTTATTCCCCTATAATGCATTTGAGAAAATGGAGAAAATGTACTTCAAACATTATTCCTCCACCTGGAATTGATGGAAGTTGCGTGCCTATTGCCATGGAAATTCTAAATTAACATAGCAAATATCTTGATTTTATGCTATGACCTGATCTTGTAGCTTAAATCGCAAAATTCATTAACACCCGGGACGGGTTCATGCGTGCCTTTCCTTTTCTACTTTAATTTTATTAAACCGACAGTATCAGTCAGCCGTGAGATATTCACATATACAGTATGTCATAAAGTTATTGACATGTTCCCTTTCCTCTCTATCTCTC